>NC_056733.1:601901769-602094269 GCF_019279795.1 Protopterus annectens
CCATGACCAACAACATACCAACAACATACTAGGCTGGCAGTACTCCCACTGGACCCCTCAGAGCCTCTGAGAAGATAGGTCTTGGGTTTCCATCAAGAACCTTATTTTTCAGCTAGTAAACCCACGGCATGGTGGTCAAGATCAAATTACAAACCCACACACACACACACACACACGCACACACACACACACACACACACACACACACACACACACACACACAAACACACACACATAGATAGCCCTCTGCTTTGCACTGTCAAAATCATTGAAGTGAAACAATAACATTAGCTGTTATTTGGGACATGAACCAATGACCCCCAGCATACTGTGCCAGTGTCACTGCACCAACAAGATACTCTTGACTGATATGTATTGCGTTTTCTCTCAGTAGCCTTATCCTTTCAGCACTGACAGTGATCTGAAATTGCGACTGTTGAGGTTGGACAAGAGGATAGATAGCAGCACCCAGCTAACAATGGTGCTATCCCAAGGAGAGGGTACAAGAGGAAAATGCTGCCTGTAAGACCTCTGGTGAAGACCAGGAACCTCAGAGATAGCCTACTAAACAGAATGAAGCAACAATGTTGTGACATCATTGCCCACATGCTTCCATGCAGAGAAATACTCTTAGTGAGGCCACCCACAAAACCCCATTAGATTCTTCAGTCTATAGACACTACATGCCATCCCTGTTTCTACCATATTCCACCTATTGCATATCCAGATATTTCAGTCTTTTAACATGAATTGTCCTGTATTTGCTGAGTGATAAAGATTGTTCCTCTTTCATCACCTGTCTTTTATCATTTTGTCCAGATGCTTTCCTCAGGACTGTAACAAAAAAAAAGTTTAAACAATATCTAAACTAGGACCTTAATACAAATGCATGACTAAGTTTACTTGTGGCAGGCACACATCATTTTAAACATTCCAGATTTATATTGCTGTACCTAGTCTAGTCTAACAATAACTTTAAGTCAGATTGAATTAACTACTCCTAGGTACTTATCTTAATCCAAACAAGGAGATGAAAGCGAACAACCAAAAACCAAAACCAAAGCCAAGGTTCATTATGGAGAACCAAATGAGGGTCCAGACCAAGACGTAATTCCAAAAGTTTAATGAACCAAAAAAACACCCACTAACGCTTTACACACAATATACGTTTTCGTAAGTCTTCTTCAGAAGGCAAAACCACAAATTATAGTGTACAGCACTTAAATAGATGTATGAAAATCAATTATCCAATAAAATCATTGACAATGAACAGTTCAATTGACAAAACAATCAAATAGAAATATTAACATTCAGTCCTGTTTAGTGGCACCTGTCCATATTAATTTCATGCATGAATACCATGAAAACTGGAAATATAAATAGTTGTAATCTCATATCTTTTACATTGTAAAATAATATTATTATAAAATTGTATCAATTAAAATATATTAATAAAACAGTTTAAAAACAGTTTAGAAATATGTTAAGGGTCATTTCAACAAAATATATTCCTATACTGCCATCCAGTGGCAATTTACAATTTTGCACTTCTCAATTTTAATACAGAAACTATGGATAACATGTCATTAAGACCAGGACTTTTGGTGGCTATCTTATTATCTGCCAAAATAACTCTCTGTATTCAAGTTTTGTTTCCCACATACCTTCCCTAACTTCTTTGGGAACCACTTCTATTACAAAAAAACTGAAGGAAGCTTGTGAACAAATTAATGTATGTCGAAAAAGTGTGTTGTTCATATTCTCCTTTTTAATTTCATTCATAAATTCTTAATTTGAGCTTCCTCTCAGTTTTTCCTACATAAAATTACCCACAAATAGAACAAAGGGCTAAGTACACCACACCATTAGTATTACAATTAGAAAAGGTGTTGCCCTTGATGTCTCTATTCCTACCGGGTATGTGAATACTAGAACAATTGGTTACATGTAAACATTGGGAACATGAACCACATTTAAAGGTCCCCACCCTTCTGGATGAACGTCCAACACTAGAACCACCCCCAAACTCAAAAAGTCTCTTAAAATTCGTATCCCTTCTATATATAAATCTTAATGGTTGGCTATAAATTTCATTTAGTTCAGAAATTTGTTTGAAATGGTCCCATTCCCTGGTTACCATTTGTTTAATATAACCTGAGTCACCTGTATAGTCCATTATATATGCTTCTTCCCAACTATTGATAGAATTATTGACATTAATGTTGGGACTAGACACATCATTACAACCTAAAATAGGGGCAAACTTCTCTTTTCTGCCTTCCAACACTTCCTTGGTGACCTCACAAATCAAGTTTTCAGGGTAACATTTGTCCCTAAACATTTGTGTGACAAAATCACAATCTTTTGTAAATCCATTGTCTTGTGAGGTCATACAACTTATTCTTACTAGTTGCCCTTTAAGTAAATTATTTTTTTGGAAGAACGGATGACCACTACTGAAATGAAGATACGAATTGGAAAAAGTTTTTTTCCTAAAAACTTTCGAAGAAAAGGAATGATCTAGTTTAGTCAAGGAAATGTCCAAATAGATCAATTCCTGACAGTTGAAGTTGTATGTAAAATCCATAAATTCTGTGGTTCCTTTGAGGTATGTGAGAAATTCAAAATATCTTTCTTGGGAATCATTCCAAAAAATACAAATGTCATCAAGAAAGCATTTGTATAAACACCAACAACTAGAAAACTCACAATTAATGGCAAATAATTTCTCCCACCAGGACAAAACAATATTTGCATAAGTGGGGGCACATTTTGCCCCCATAGCAACCCCTCTTTCCTGTTTAAAAACACTCCCCTTCAAAGTACATGAAATCATTCTTAAGTACTGTTTCCATAAGTAATAGGCAGGTCCTAAAGTCATTGGACGTAAATTTACCACTATCTCTCATGCTTTCTTCAAGCCATAATAGTCCTGTGTCATGAGGTACAGAACCAAATAAATATATGATGTCTAAAGTTACAAACAGTATATTGGGATTAAAAAGTTCTGGTTTCACCTGCCTAAGAAAATCCCAAGAATCTTTCAAAACCATACTTCCCTCATTTGAAAGAGTTTTTAACTTGACATCCACATACTTGGCTAGGGGAGTAGTAATGGACCCCTCAGAAGAAACAATTAGTCTTAATGGTGGGTCAGAGGAATCCTTGTGGACCTTCGGAATACCAAATACTGAGGGTGTCCTGGGATTTTTGTTGAACAAAAAATTGTAAATATCCAAATCAATAGAACCTTCTAGCAACAAATTGTTTAAAAGAATATTAATCTTAGAATGAGCTATATTCACTTCATTCATTGAAGCTTTGGAATATTTAAAACCATTGGATAACATCTGTCTCATTTTAGATTCGTATAGGATATAATCCATAAGCACTGTTCCACCCCCTTTATCCGGTTGCATAATTCTTACAGCTTTGTTGTTTTTTAATTCATTAAGTAAAAATTTCTCATCAATGGAAAGGTTGGAGTTTACCCTGTGAGTGTTAATGGTATTTCTAATTTCCCTTTCGAATATTGTTTCCAAATTCCTGAGCTGTGGATGTAGGGGGGGATTAAAGGTACTTTTTTTTCTTAAAAAATGGTTGTGTACGTGTAGGATTAGAACCTGCAAACATCACAGCCAAATTCTTCTTTCTAAGAAATAACTTCATATCAACAATAGCCGTAGGAATACTTACTTTCCTAACAGGTATAAACTTAAAACCCTTAGAAAAAAGTTTAAAATGACCCAAATTAATAGATTCAGAACTATAATTAAAAATCTTGTAATTATTATACTTAAAAATATTACCCTTCTGAACAATTTCAGTGGAAAAATTTTGTTTACCTAATATCTGGGGTTCCCCCTGTGGTTGTAGTAATTGTAGTGTACAGGTTTCTTTTCCTGTATCCTGTTGGACCTCCGGGAAAGGGGTGGAAAATTCAGAGGGTCATCATGTATAAATTCTTGGGAAACATCATGAAAAACATCATCCTGCATCTGTGGATTGTCAATAGACCTATTGTTCCTAACTATATAACGTTCTTTAATATGCAAATTAAAAGGCCTGGGTTTAGGGTATGCCATACCATCCTGGTATTCCCTAATATCCCTTTCCAATTTGCCCTCTTTTCTCTTTATGTTGTTTTTACAATCCGAGTCAATTTGTTTAAAAATATTGAAATATAAGGCTTTTTCAGATTCCACATCGAACAAAAGGTTCTGAATAATATTAGAGTTAATAGACTCCATTTTTTTCAACAAAATGTCCCTCGTTCTCTCATTTTCGGCAATAATACCCCTTACAGCATCTAAACCACATTTGTCAAATATTTTAATTAATTCAGTATGAAATTCAGACCCCTCTTCCACCCGGTTGGGAAATTTGCAAACCCGCAAGCCCTTAGGAACAATGTTCCTACTCAAACATTCTTTAAGAAAAGAAAAGAAACAAAACTTGAATACAGAGAGTTATTTTGGCAGATAATATTGGAAGCCACCAAAAGTCCTGGTCTTAATGACATGTTATCCATAATTCCTGTATTAAAATTGAGAAGTGCAAAATTGTAAATTGCCACTGGATGGCAGTATAGGAGTATATTTTGTTGAAATGACACAACGTATTTTTAAACTGTTTTTAAACTGTTTTATTAATATATTTTAATTAATACAATTTTATAATAATATTGTTTTACAATGTAAAATATATGAGGTTACAACTATTTATATTTCCAATTTTCATGGTATTCATACATAAAATTAATATGGATGGGTGCCACTAAACAGGACTGAATGTTAATATTTCTATTTGATTGTTTTGTCAATTGAACTGTTTATTGTCAATGATTTTATTGGATAATTGATTTTCATGCATCTATTTAAGTGCTGTACACTATCATTTGTGGTTTTGCCTTCTGAAGAAGACTTCCGAAAACGTATATTGTGTGTAAAGCGTTAGTGGGTGTTTTTTGGTTCATTAAACTTTTGGAATTACGTCTTGGTCTGGACCCTTATTTGGTTCTCCATAGCGAACCTTGGCTTTGGTTTTACTTATCTTAATCCTTAACTTCTTTTTTTTTTTTTGATGTTGTACTTTACTTTCTGAACTTTGCATTACACACACACGCACACACACACACACACACACACACACACACACACACACACACACACACACACACACACACCTTTGTACAATCATGCACAACCCCAGATTTGCACCACTAGCTCAGCCGGCAGAAATATATTTTCCTCACCATCAGTTCAGCCTGCTGAAGTATATTTTCCTCACCCATAAAACTTATATAGTTATCCCTGAGTATTTGTATAAAAAGACAAAGGTGAAATAAAACACTCATAATGACACAACAGTGATGCTTTGCTTCTCAGGGTGCAATACATTCACTGTCTTTTGATTTTTTCCTTCAAGCCAATGAGGTACCTTTTTTAGTAAAAGCATAACCACCTGAACATCAACCATCTTATTTTATACTGTGTGATAACTGACATTGTGTGAATGTTCTAGAACTGCATATAGTTCCTGAAATCTATGCCATACTGAACCACCAAATTGGCTACCTGCAGGAAGAACTCGACTAAGCTCATCTGATCAGAGCTGCTTGTTAAAGACCAGTGCCAGACAAATTCTTACTGCAGGTTACTATTTCATTCAGAAGATCTTCATGGTGTTTTCAGTCATTTAGAAACTAATTTTAAGCATGAAGGTAAGAGGTCTGTTAATGTTATGATATATTATGGAAGGCCCTGTGATGGCTTCACATAAACCAGGTATGATACTCAGAAGTCTGGGACCTACTGCAGTGACTCCCTTTGCTAATACAATGCTATGAATCATTGTAGTGTGGGAGTTCTGAGATGAGGAACTCATTATAGGAATATGGCCTGCAATACCAATGGGTAGTAACATGCCAAAAGATGCCACTTGTCTTCTAGTCATGCAAATTAAATATTTGCATATATGACTGTCACAGTGCAATTTAAACATAAAATATATATGCATAGAAGTAGCTATCTAAAGTGGTACAGTCACCCAAAATTTGGATCAGAAAATAAATTGATAAATAACAATTTAAAGTTTTCTTACATTTTTATAAGATTAAACTGAACTGTATGGTTTGGTTTAGTAAATTATGTTAGGTTTTGCACTGGGTTTCAAGAATGAGACCATTCTCTTTGCTGATAACATCAGAAAATTTGTGATGCATAGACTGGGGGGGACAGTCAACAGAGATAACAGAAGTAGCTTTGTAGGATGAGTCAATGGTAAGTGGAACTTAATGCAAGAAAGTACAAGGTTATACACTTTGATTACAGGAACTGAGGGGCAGAGCCTGGGTGCTAAGTGACAGCAGCACTCCTTCAGAGCTCTGTAGTAACTACAAAAGTTATACAGGATAAATGAATTTTAAAAGAAGAAAATCTTCACAGATAATTTATTTTATATATATATATATATATATATATATATATATATATATATATATACACACACACACACACACACACACACACACACACACACACACACACACACACACACACACACACACACACTACGTTATTAATGAATTTCCTGAAGCTACTATAAAATTTTCCTGTCAAAACGCCTTGGGAACTTACAAGCTTTATGATGAGATGAGCACCTCAAAGCATCCCCCTGCTGACACTTCACTAAAGAAGAATATACAACAGATATCTTCAGCACCTCAGGACTTGTCACTAAAAATAGGTGGTCTTCAAGAAAACCTGAAAAATATGAGAATTAACAGCTTAGAACAAATTGGCATTCTCAAGGAAATGATTCAGCAGCAACACAATAAAATCTCTAATATGGAAAATGCCACGAGTGATATAAAGGGAAGACTAAACAGAGAAGAAGCACAAACTGAATACCTCTTGAAGCAAAATGCATGGTT
Source organism: Protopterus annectens (assembly GCF_019279795.1). Lineage (NCBI taxonomy): Eukaryota > Metazoa > Chordata > Ceratodontiformes > Protopteridae > Protopterus > Protopterus annectens. Next base: position 601,908,704 of record NC_056733.1, read on the forward strand.
ATTAAATAAAATAAATGACATTGAAAATACAGAAAAGAGAAATAAGTTATGAGTTTTCAGTTTGCCAGGAAAAACAGCAGGTGAAGACATGACTGCGTTTCTATCTGCTTGGATATCTTGCCTGTTTAATATACAGGAAAGATTGTCATACGGTATTGAAAGACCTTGCAGAGCCATTGGTAAGCCTATAGTCTCTACTTCATCTCCTCTGAGATCAATAATTGTAAAATTCCTTTCATTCATAGGTAAGGAACTTGTTCTTAAGGCTGCTGGAGAAAGCTCCTTTGACATTTCATCAACATTTCATAAGGTTTGAGAATGATTACTCAGCTAGAACTGTGGAGCTAAGGAATAATGCTGGCCATTAGTGAAACTACACAAGCAAAATGAAATTAAATCCCAGATAATTTTTCCAGCATGAATAAGAATGTACATATCTTCTGGAACTAGCACACTTAACTGACTAGAACAAGCAACATCCTATGTCAAGTAGAATGATGTGACGTCCATATCAGAAGTGATTGACTGGTCTTCTCCTTCCTTGATAAGATCCCCTGATAAAGCCTTTTGAACTGATTAAAAAAAAAGAAACAAAAACATTGTCTAAATGAACCCATGGAAAACATTTTATCCAGAGCGACCCTACTCTAAATGCTGGAATGCACTGATAAAGGCAATGTAGAGACAAACACAATACTGAGATGCATAGCTGGATGACTGGAGCTGAGAGATATTGAGAACCGCTTATACTTAATTTGCCTACAATAGATGTACTTTGCCTAGATTTGGTTGTCATATAGAGAAAGGGCGAATAGGCTACTAGCAAACACATTACTGAAATTGTTAAAATGCTGAGGGTAGAGTACATTAACGGGATGTAGATTGTTAATCTATTTGCAAAAAAAAAGGACAGCTGCAGTGTTGTGGAATTTGATAGCAAATTGCATAAAAGTGAGTATCTGTGATTTCAAGCCTGAAAAATATGAAAAAAAGTATTGGGATCAATCAATTTAATAAGCTGATTAATGTAAATGAAGAGTTGTTTTTAAAGATGTTTGATTTATCAAACATCTTTAAGGTTAATGTGTTAACAGATGAAGGTTAAATGATCATTTGAAATTGAAAAAAACAGAGGTGAAATGATACAATCACGAGTGGTTCCTGGATATGCATTACTTGTACATACTGTATGTACAGTTGAGAAAGGAATTGTAGGGTTTTGTACAGTGAATTCTGTCCAAAGGATAGGAAGATATTTTCCAAGTGTAGGCAGATGGTTGGATTCAACAACTGCATGTCTGAAAGAATGATGGTGTCTAGGAGGAGACTGTGAACAAATCCTCATCATTTATAAATCTTGGTCCTACCTATGATTTATACTTAAAAAATCTCTCTACAGATGGCACAGTATGCCTTTAAAGGTGACTACTAGTGGCTTGAAGGATTGCTAACTCATGCTGCAGATGTATGACATCTTACATAATGTTATATTTAGAAAACAGCCACATCAAAGTGGTCTATTACAGGGCCATAGTTCCCGGCACCACAGGCAGTGGCAGCTGATACAGGCGAGGGGTCAGATGAGGAGCCAGCAGCAGGGGATGACCATGGTAGATGGATGTGGGCACAATATGCCATGACACTGGTTAGGAATCATTAGGTACACATACACTCACCACTTAATTAACATAACAGCTCAGCAGATGCAGACAACAACATTCATGCCTACAAACAATCCAGACATTGCTTGCCCATGCACTGGCCGGCTACTGTAAACATCAAACATAGGCAACCCCAGGCTGGGATGCTCTTAATAGCAGTAGCAAAAGTGTGTGATCATCCAGTCTCAAATGAATGCTACATACAGTAAAAGAATAAGAAGACAATAAAAATGATGATGCCTCCACAAAAATATCATAATAGAAACTAATATATTCAGCAAGTACAGACACTAACAATATTGTATTCAAACAAAACAGACTGCTGACCTATGCATTGCCTGCTCACTCTGTTCATCTGACATAATTAGCACAAGTCAGACACCTCTCAGAAGACAGTGCACTCTAAGCATCATCTGCAGAGGTGGGTGAGCAAGATATCCTGTACAAGTATGAACACAGAACTTAAATATTTAAGTTAAGAATAGTAAACATTTTAAGTTGTGCGCTATAGAAAATTGCCATTGTCTACCCATGCATTGCCTGGTCACCATGTAAAACAGACATAATCAGCCCAAGTGCAACATCCCTCCAAAGGGTGGAGCACTCCCAGCATCACCTGCACAAGGGGGAGAGCCAGCTATCCTACACAAATACCACTACAACAGCTACTATAACTAATATTACTACTACTACAAAAAGTAAGCAGACTAAACACAAATTAAAAAATGATTAGGTGTACAGAGGAAAAGCACACCTTGACTACCCATGTATATGCTAGCCACTCTGTGCATCAGACATAGGCAACCCTAAGTCACAGATTGTGCAAACGGCAGGGCACAGTCATTATCACTTGCACAGTGTGTATGTAGGGGGGTAAGGGCATGGGGATTATGTGAGTGTGAGAGATGATTTAAAGGTAAGTATGCACTCTCAGGACTAGAGTGTCCAGATCTGAAGAAGTCTATGGTGAAGTGTGTGTGTGTGTGTGTGTGTGTGTGTGTGTGTGTGTGTGTGTGTGTGTGTGTGTGTGTGTGTGTGTGTGTGTGTGTGTGTGTGAGTGTGCGTGTGCGTGTGTGTGTGTGTGTGTGAGGTATCATGGTCAGCATGGGGTGTAGTGTGTGTTTGTCTGCATGGCCACAGCCACAGCATTTATGCCAGCACTATGTCCTAGCATAATGGGTAGGTGTGAGCCATGCATGGGAGAGAATCAAATTTGCTGTAGACATCCATCTGCCAGGAGTTGCACTGGTACTTTTACAACCCTGGCCAGAAATCAAAGTGCTACCTGAATGTGAGCAATGTCTGCTGGATGCACTATCATCATGACCACATCCACCATGCCACATGGATGATATCATCTGAGTGTGTACACATCCACCTGTGATGTAGTAGTGGAAGTGCTAACACTGTAGGAGCAGGATTGGGCACACCATGTCAGCTAACATGTGATGATGTACTGGCACACTGGCCTCATGGATGCTGTCCCTCCCCCAACAGATGGTTCAGAGCAGACACTGCATGGTCCAGTGCATCATCCTTTCCAAGGAGTCAGTCACATAGCCCATGCAGTTTCATGCATGACATGCAGTAGTCTTATGACCACTTTGGAGCCCAGTGTGGCACTATCTTGTGCTTCCACAATGGTCCTGCACATATGATGAGTGGCAGCTAACTAATCTCAGGGGGAGAGTGGTAAGCACACCTTCTGTAGAACACATCTACCAGCAATCCTCAATGGTACTATATCTCCTGCTCACAATGGCTAGGAAAGGATTCTACCATGTCCATACCTGGGTCTACCACACTACCCTGATCAACTGTGTACTCAACAGCCAGTTCAGTCTTAGATGTTTCTGTATCTTGACTATGTGTAGACATACTAACTGTGTCCATACTGTTGGGAGGGGATGTGGTGGCCACACTCCCTGTGTCTGATATACCCACTGCAGTCACAGACTGTGCCTGGTCATCGCTGCCATTATCATCAGAGGATAAGGTTCTTCCAATAACAGATGAAGGGAAATCCACAGTGCTGGTACCAGACAGTGTCTCACCTGTAAATAATACCTTTGCCAAAATACCTCACCTACACTGCTTAACATAAGTAATATATGTACGTATGCCCATACCATATGCAGGTGGTCATTGTACCTCAATGCTAGATGTACCTTGACACAATAGTTGATGGTAGTAGTATAATTATATGTGTGACATGCAAAAGTAGACATAATAAATATTTGAATGGCATACCTGGGTCATCACTAGTAGAAATCCTCTGGGGCTGTTCCACCTGTGCCCCAACATCTAGCACTGAAATACTCTGATGTGCTGCCTGGATCCCTGATAGATGACAAGAACTCCTCTGTCTCTGTAAGTGGTTTGCCACATGAATCATGGGGTCTATATCATATATTTGAAAGTTGACAATGTCGAACGCTCTAAAGATCGAAAATGCAGGAACTTAAAGTTCTGTTATTGAGATTGCAGTACAGTGAAGATCGGAATATTTGCCCTTTTCTCACTGTAGTGTGATCTCGGAGTTGGAATATATATTTAGCAGGGAGTGTGGGGGCCACAGCCCACCACAATAAGGAGTTCAAGTTCTGGCATGTTCGCTCTTTAGAGCGTTCGACATTGTCAACTTTTGAATATATGATATAGACCCAAATCATGTCACTTGCTCTTTGTATAACACTTGAGTATATACAGCCCTGGCCACTAACAGCATTGACATCCTCAAGCACCTGCTGCCTGAAGCAGTCATGGAAGGGCTTGTTGGAGGCATGTAAATCAAGGAGCTGTCCACCATGGAGATAGAGGACCTCTAGTATGACCTTATTCTTAGCATCTGAAAAAGAATGCTTCCATGAGGATGAGCCCTTCTTACTTTTAGTTATGAGAATCATATCCCTGTTGTGATAGAATTAAAAAATGGCTATCGCAACACAACTTAACACACACATGGTATTATCGACACTTTATAGTTAGGAAAAGTATATCAATATGGAGCCAGTGAGTAGCATACTCAAGTATAACACAAATATACCTGTACTCAGAAGCATAGCTGGTTCAACGAGCACCATAGACCAGTACTATGAACCAGTGCCACACCCTCTCAGCACTTAAAGTGAAGACCAACAACAACAAAAAGCACTTCACTGTAAAAAGCCAAGCACTACATTGTAAGCAATAGACTTATTACAGTTAGATCTATGCCTTCCAGGGTCTTCCACTGAAGAGCAGCAAGAAAAAAAATGGATGTTCCTTCTGCTGGCACACTGACCAGGGCACAGGTTCTAATACAGCATGATGGGACAAATCTCCAAAGTAAGAAGAAACAGGAAGACTGAGAGACATCTGAGGAAGAAATATGTACATGGGAAAGAAAAATAGATTTAATATGGTGTAATATTTATGCAAAGGAGAAAGCAAAATTAATCAATACAAAAAGAGCAGCACCAAAGATATTTGAAGAGAAATACAGGCAAAGGAATCCAGACATGGAAAACTTTACAATACAAAAAATAAGAAGGCAAACAGGAAAAGCAGAAAAGAATCTTAGTAATAGAAAAGTTAGAGAAAGAAATTGAGGTTATGGAGTACCTGCAAAATGAAGGATTCAGTGTAGAATACCTAACTCAGAAAGCACCACAGCAGAATAGAGCAATAGACATCCAAATTAAGGAGAAACCAATGGAATGGGAAGCAACTGGGCAGCTGCCATATGAAGATATTTTGGAGCCTTCCACAGGAACCCAGTATAAATGTTCATTAGAAGCTGGACAGCAAGGGAAGGAACAGGAAACTGTAGCAACTCTGACACAGTCAATGTTGAGGAATGATAGGCCAGTGAGTTCCCATATGACAGGGCAATGGATGACACAGGATGAAATTGAAGAGAATGTGCCGCAGGAAGATGCTATACAACTCTCTATAGAATGCCCGCAGGAAACAGAGAAAAAAGAATGTGCACTTAGTTTAGAAGAAAATGATCTAAGAGAAGAGTTGCTTGATTTAATAGTGATAGATAGACATATTAAATCAATGAAAGAAATAGACTGCAGAAGGTCACTAAAACCCAAAAAGTCAGCAGTTTGATAAAACAAATGAACACAGTAATTAGGACTGTCCACAGAGATCCGTCTGATATAACAGAAGTAAACAGGATATATTACTGTGCAGCTAAATTAATAACAGATAAAACTGTACCACAAGAACACAGGATAATAAGGGAAAGGAAGGGGAGAAATTGAGTACCATCATGGAGCTATCGAATAAAGAAAACTATAAAGCAATTAAGACAAGATGTGTCACTGTTAGAAGAGTATAGAAGAGGGAACACACAAAAACAAAAATACTAAGACATGATAAAAGCAATGCACAGTACTATAACAGATCAGGATCTATCTTGCACTATTGCAAATAATAAATTAAAAATCTCAGCACAGACAGAAAAACATAGAAGATACACAGATAAATATAAAGGAAAAGTACAAAATAAGCAATTTATTCATGACCCCAAAAAGTTCTATCAAGAACTAGGAAACAAGGCAAAAGGAATTGAAAGACCACCCAAAAAAGAAGAAATTGATACATTTTGTAGAAATATCTATGAAGATCCTATGGAACATAACAAAGATGCTAAATGGACAGAAGAAGTAAAAGAAAGAATAAGAAGTTCATAGATACAGGATATGAAATGGGATGAGATAATGGCCAGAGAGATTGAGATAAAGTTAAGAAAAGCCTTCAATTGGAAACCCCCAGGCCCAGATGCAGGACATTGAACAGACACCAACAACAGGAAAAACAATGCTCCTACTTAAGAGTGAACCTGCAAGTTGTTCTAAAAATATAAACCAATAACTTGCCTTCTGATGATGTATAAAATATGTACTGGAATTTATCCCAACAGAGTTTATAGTCATTTAGAAGAAAATTTAATCATGGCAATAGAGCAAAAGGGTAATAAAAGAAAGTCATATGAAACAAATGATCATCTCTTGCTAAATAAAGTCATAATGGAGAACTGTAAAAAGGTAAAGAATCTAAGTATGCCATGGATTGGCTACAAAAAAACATTTGATAGTATCCCACATTAATGTTTAAAAGAGTGCTTAAAATATATAAGATACACCCTACACTGATCAACTACATTACACTGACCATGAAACAGTGGCAAACCAGTTTAAAATTAAGCCATGATAAAGGACAAATTATTATTCCAGAGACAAAAATCCATAGGGGGGATATTCCAGGGTGACTCTGTCACTGCTGCTATTCTGTCTTGCTCTTAACCCTTTAAGCTGTCTGTTTAATAGATTAGACCATGACTATAATTTGAATTCTAGAAAACAACATATAAAGACTTCACATCTTCTCTTTGCTGATGATTTAAAATTGTATAACTTATCAGTTGAGGAACTGAAAGCAGAAGTGCAAGTTGTCAAAACTTTTTCAAATGATATAAGAATGTCATTTGGTCATGATAAATGTGCAAAAGCAACCTTTAAAGCAGGAAAGCTGCAGCACCAAGAAAACATTAGTTTGGGACAAGAAGGTGATATAAAAGAACTTGCGTAAGAGGGAGTGTATAAATATTTGGGAAATGAAGAAGGATCAACAATAAAACAAGAACAAATGTGAATATAACTTAATAAGGAATATTTTAGAAGACTTAAATTAATCCTGAAAACAGTGTTGACATCTAGGAACCAAATTCAAGCTATAAACCAATTTGCTTACCTGTCCTAACTTACAGTTTTGGAGTGATTGACTGGCCCCAAAATGTGTTGGCTAGATTAGACAGAAAAATAAGAAGGATGCTTCATGCTCGCCAAATGATTTATAAAAATCAGTGCATACCAAGATTATATATTCCCTGTTCCAAAGGAGATATGGGCCTGCCTTGAAATTGATTACATGTATAGATCTTCAATCGTGGGACTGCACACACATCTGCTGACCTCACCCCCAATGTAGTGAAAGTTTTGAAAAATGAGGAGGATAAATCTAAGATGACTTCCCTGCTTAATCTAGCAGAAGCATATCAGCATCAGGCAGGAATGGAAATCAAACTAGAAGTACATAAAAATTAGGAAGCAACTGAATGTGCCAAAAAACAAAAGAAAGAATATAAGGTGAAGGATCAGATGAGAAGGCAAGAAATGTGGAAAGTGCATAAATATAGTTACAAGTATTGAAAATTTCTGGAAGAACCTCATGTTGATCACGATCAAAGGCAGGAATGGTTAAGGAGAGGTAAATTCAAACCAAAAGATGAAAGGTTAATATTGGCAGCCCAATATAGTGGGCCGCATACACATTGGTTTACAAAGTCCATTGAACATGTGGGAGAAACAGACAAATGTAGGCTTTGTAAAACAGAATTGGAAACAGTCACACACCTTGTTGCTGGTTGTGACATACTAATGACAGAAGGATTATATTCTGAAAGGCATAATAATGTGGCAAGACTGTTGCACTGGAGATTGTGCAAACATTATGAAACATTATGGCATTGAAGTGGCTGAAAAATACTTGAAATACAAGCCACAATTCATCATAGAAAATGATGAAGTCTACATCACATGGGATCACCTATTACCAACAGATCAAGAGACAGATGCGAGAAAACCAGGTAAAGTAGCCCATGAAAAGAAGACAAAAGTAGCATTGATCATTGAAATTGCTACACCCAGTAACTACAGTGTCTTGCATACAGAGAGACACAAAGTAATAATCCCAGTAACACAACTGTACTGCATAAGCAAAAACTATAGTGAAATATAACTGCCAATTCCAGAAGTACAATGACCTGAACATGGAGCTGACTTTCTGCTTTTTATTTAGCTGTTCATATGGTGCAATGTATTCCTAATGTTAATGTTCAATTACAATGCCATAGGTGCAGCATTCAAATCTTGCAAAGGTGTTTTCTAACCTAAATTGTGATAATCTGTATGCACATTTTACTTGAAACTCACTAAGTTGATGGATCACTTAATTTTATCCATATTTGTCCATCATCTTTTGCACGGTGTTTATCATTACACGTTGGTGTCAGTCATCAATGCCCCTTAGGTAATAATATGATAAAAACTCAAAACATTATTCTGCATGCACAAACACTAAGCCATTGTTTGTGCAAATGAGATTGCCATCAGTGTGCCCCACTTAGCCTATCGGAAAAGCCCATTCTCTCTAACTGCCTTAATGACTCCACATGTTAATAAAGTCTATACTGAATGACAGTGCAATAGGTGCAAGGTTTGAATTTCCATAAGAAATAGTGTACCCGTATACTTTTATGTGGCATAATACATGTGATCATTTCCTTTTTAAATCTTAATGTACCCTACACCATCTGTATATATAGACACACAGACACACACACACACACACACACACACACACACACACACACACACACACACACACACACACACTCATGCAAATTATGATGGTAATGTTAAAATATAATTCTTCACTGTGGAACAATAACATAGTTCTGTGTGCATGCTGTGGAAAAAATAGTACATGTGCAAAAATGAGAAAACATAATTTGCAACGTACATAGGTAGATAAATATGTACAGCCCATCAGAATAACTTGGAAAACATGTACTCACACTGCTTCAGTGGCATATCTGTATATTAATCATATGTAAATCTTCCTGGAATATGCTTGGATGCACATCCCCTCATATACAGTCTATACATTCCTGTCCTCTATATTTGGCCTCTCCAAAATAATAATTATGTCATCTAAAACACAAATTCATAACACACATGATCAAGAAGTGTCTTGTAAACTACAAATGACACTTTTGTGTTCATTCTTTGCATGACAGCACAGTGCACTGTCGGTGATCAGTGGTGATTGTATAGAAATGGCACTTCTCATCGTGTGGCAAAAATTTTAAAATTAATTATGCATGCTCTAATACTTTGCAATCAGTCACACACCTTAGCTTGGCATCAGCATGCATCAGTTGACATTCAAATATAAGTATAATTAATGCAAGGAAAAAGTATTCCACATAAAAGTATTTCTGTGTCAAATTATGACTCATATAGGTTCATAGGTTCATAGGTTGGTACTAGGCTGTTGGCCCTAGGGCCTATACAAGCTTAGCCATAACAATTCCCTGGATATTTCTTCCCACAGTATTTACTTCCCTGGACCCCTGTCTAGCAGGGCGACTTACATGAAGGAACAGCATATAGTGAAATAGTTACAGACTTGTGGCCACTTCAGTGGTATAGAGGGATAAAGCCCTGACTGCAACCCAGGCAAATGATGGATGCAACAGAGAGGGATGGATGTTACTATCAAGGGGTGAGTGAAAGGGCCTATGGGTATCTATTGTGTCAATCCTGGGTGGAGGCTGGGGAAAGTACATTTTAGGCATGCCTAAAAGATTGTTACAGGGTAGAGATGTGGTTGAGCCTCTGTGGAGACAGGGTGATATGACACATGTATCTATTGCATACCCACCCCACCTCCCAGGCATACCATTAGGCCCACAAAGGAGGGGAGGATATAGGGGAGCACACCATGTCATCAAATGTAATTTTGGTGAATACAAAATGGAGAGCTGCTTGCTGAAATTACTTTTACCAACGGTGGAGTTTGATTTTTTCTCCACTGTTGTGTGAGCCCAGAGTCAGTATCTATAAGTCTGCGGAGTTGGCAGAGCTCCCCTCCCACATTAGGGATGCATGGGAGGGGGTTACCCTGCTGCAAAAACAAAATTGTTTAGTTGTTAATCTAAGGTAGTTTCAGTGAACAGTTTTTACTGTTTTTTTTTTATATGACAAAATTGCCTTTGATGACGTAACAGGAATCTAGGAAATAGGTTGGTGGTCATACGTTAACCCCCCCCCCCCAGGACACATGCATAGACATGCCAAGCCCCTGAATGCCTAGTTCTCCAACTAGGCCTAGCAACACCTAATTAAAGTCTGTGGGGGGCAAAAGGAGACAGCTGGTAGACCTAGTGTGTACAGGTACTGAGGTGCCTGGCCGATACTATGAAGGACAATGAAGGGACCAAAAAAATAAATAATTATAGGCTTGTTATACATCAAGCAGTTCTTCATTTGAGTATTAAGTGTTAGTCTGCAAATGTAGTATGGTAAAACAGAATAGCTTCACAGACATGGCAGGGAAAAATGTGACTTGATAGACATGATGATATCTGCACATTACCTAAGACATAAACTGTATAATTCCCGATATATCTAAAGATGTAGGCATATCCCTAGTCATGTACATGTTGCACACTTGCAGTGCCAGTTCCCATGTGGTGTTGCTAGTTAATGCAATTAGTTCATAAGTTAATATCTCACTTTGTCATGGGTTCAATTCCAAGGTGTCGTATGTAATCAGTCAGAACTATTTTATATGTCACAGCAATGTGTCCTTTAATAGTGATACAAACAGTGCATATGGCAAGACAGAGGCACAGCAATATCATGCAGTTGACTATATATTTCTATGTACCCGTGTTAACCTTATTAATATTATAAGCCATCCCTGAGTGTGAAACAATGTAAATTGAAATGTAACTGTGATTTAAACTGTGACCAGCATGAGCTGGAGTCAAAAAGGAGCATAAATAGACAGATAGATACACTGATCAGCACACATGGCCAAGTATTACTGTTATGTTTCTTACCTAAAATGGACAGTGCAAAAATAATAAATGTAGTCAATTCTAGGCCATTTCTGTGTCATCTCTTGAACAAATGTGGCTCCCTGTGGTGTCTGTCATTGCACACACTTTGGAGCACATGAGATCTGATTTTGGTTGCCAATTGCCTGCCATTTTTCCTGAGACAGTTGAAGGGAAGACATAGCAGGTGATAGTGAGGGTAGTGCCCCATTTAAAGCACAAAAGTGGTTTGAGGCCAAGTCTCACATTTTTATAGTCTCTTCATTAGAAATTACAGCTGGAGGCTTCTGCAGGGTGGCTTTTCCAAGTCTCAGTACTGGCATTCCACAAATGAGTAGAGTGACCTGAAAAGGTGAGAACAGAACCCACTTAGCTATTTGGAGGATCATTAAAGGTTCCACTCACCACCTCATTACTGTATTTTTTTTCCCACCCAATATCCACGCAGTACAGTACCATGACATGACAACATGTACAAGTCTTTATTACTGAAGTAAACCAGAACACACATCAGGAGACACTGCAATGCCTTGGAAAGCCATGGGGTAAGTAAGGATTCAAGAAGGACTGATTGCCATGTCAGAATAGCACTGATTTGAATAATAGTTTATCAAGTATCTGGACATCAGGTCACAAGTGGTTATCAGACAACTGTATGAGTATGCATATTCTACACTGGAAAGCAGCTCAAATGACCCGTACAACTGGTCAATTGTTAAGTAAAAGCAGACATCAGGAAATATGTGTGACATATGTTTTTACAATTAAAAGTTTACTAGCTGTAGTCATACCTTAGAATATCATGTAGTCAGGCCAAATACACATTTAGTTATCTGTTATCTATAAACCAGTTGCAAAATAATTACACTTTTTGAAGAATATTTTTCACTGTGAGAGCCAGGGGTATCATAGCATTACTGTAATAGTAATCTAGTGTGTCATACATTCATATGTGGATGGAAATAATCTTAAAAATTATGTGGAATATGTAATGAATGTGATATTATACAAGGGTTGCCACCTTTTTCACCAAAACTGGACTAAGGCCACATTTGTCACATCAGGTGAGGAAGAATGTCCTCCGTTCCATTTGCAGTGCTTTTTTCTGCCAGTTTACTATGTTTTTATGTAAAAAGCATAGTAAATCTGCCGATATAACAAACTCTAATAGTCTGTTTCTTATTTGAAACAGAATACCAGAATTTGTACAGTATTTTCTAATCTATCAGACAATTGGTTTGATTTACAGAAAAAAACAAATAGGTGGCAATGCTACATTATACCTTATAGAATATTTGATATTTTTCTCTCTCCCACCCTCTTTCTCACAATCATTTCTAATAATTTTTTCTCATAATTCATTGCATTGCATTGCAAAATTCATTCCTGCTTCATTACAACCACTAGCACAGGGAGTTCAGCCCCAGCAGCTTGGACCACCATCCATTCATAGCTGCCTGGGGCAGGGCCACTGCTGGCAGCAGAGGCAACAAGCACTTCTTGATCACAACCTGGTAGCATTACCTCCACAACACCTATAATATATGCACCACCTGCATCAGGTAGCTGTGCCTCATGGGCTAGCACAGTGGCACCCACAAGGACTAATGGCAGTGGGGGTACTGATTATGTTACCCAACAAGAGCTAACAGGGCTGGTGGAAGAGATTATACAGAGGGGCCTTGGTGCCAACATAAGTCTTATGGAAAGCATCCTACAACAGATTGCCAGATTGCTGCCCCATCCAACACTGTCCCAGGTGTGTGTGATATGAGACAGGTGCCAGTGGTGACAGTTCTGAAGGTGAGTTCTCGGCTCCCACTGTGTTTGTCCTAGATGGGGATTCACCTCTGAAATGTCATACCTAACCACAATCAAGGTGTTCCCCTCCCTTTTCTGTCCACCACCATCCCTGTCTGCCTTGTATGTCCTGCATGTCTGTGCCTGCTACCTAACCTGCCCAATATACCCACCCCTGTTATTACTGTCTGCCTTCCCCAATGTTCCTATCTCTCTTTAAGAAAAATAACAAGGGTACCTTCCCCACAAAACATAGTATGCCCCATACATAACTTTCCAGTTTGCCTGTGTGTCTGTATTACACACCTGATTTGGTCAGATTAGTTGTACAACATTATTAAGTTGTTTATATATTTCCCAAATTCTTTGTACATATACAGTCTTAGCTTGTGAAGAAGTGGATTGATATGGTCCTGCTTCACTACCATCCTGCTCATTCCTTAACTTACTCCTCCAGTGACCTACCCTCTGCTTGCTCCCCATTTTCACCTCTCTCCAGTCAACCACATTTCATACCTTTGATCTGGTCAAAAATAGATTCCCAAACCACACACATGACCATAAATGGCTTCTAAATATAAATCTATATTTCTATATTGCATGACACTTGGCACTTTGCAGCAAAGCCTACTGCTAGTTCTCATCCTATGAAAAGGAACTCAAAAACCAATTATGCATGTAAGGATACTTTGCCATCGGCCATGCAAATAAATCTGGCAGCAGTGTAGTTCAGTAAGCAATTCTAAAAGACTGATAGTAACTTCATTGACCTCTCTTAGCTGTATAGACTTTAGTGGCTTATTGTATACTTGATATAAGGAGTCCATTCCAATGCACTGTGTGCACTGTGATATGTAACCAAGGGTGGTATTCTCACATTTTTCTTCTCAGTGTCACAGTATGTTCCATTGAACTTGAAGAATTACAGACATATTTGCAGAGTGTTATTGATGATTACAATAGCAATATAATTTGCATGTACATTTTGTTGTTATCCTGCACATTTTGTGCATATTACAAAGAGTTTTCATTGATGCACACATAAACACAAGAGTTAATGGTGATAATGCATAATACAGGGATCTGGAGCATAATAGCTGTCACCATCACTGAACACCTTTCTGCAAAGTCATGTTAACATCACCTTTGTGTTTTTGATCCTGCACAATTCCTTCATCTGTAACTTGTCAGACACATGCATTTTCACCTGTGACAGCATTGCTGTGGAACACATCAAATAGCCCATCATGACTTCCATTCCAGTAATGTGTACTTAGCATCACTCTTACAATGATATATATTGCTCCATACCATGACAGCTAACATGAAGTAACACATGTATCACTTCAGGAACATGGGCATAAGACTTTTGAATACTGAAACAAATAACTCATCTTGCTATTACCTGTGCATGACACTTGGCATTGAGCAGCACTGCTAACCAAACTAAACTGAACAGTAACAATACCTGACACTTCATGTCTATGGTGAAAACTGATGAGAACTTGCCTTTGGCTGTATTCATATGCTGCTCCTCATGCTAATGCTCTTATGCTGACTGTGCAACAGAAGGCAATATCGATATCACTTTGAGATGACAGTTATTCTTATAATCATGACAGGCATAGTAGTTTTATCTACTTCTGATGGGATGTTGGAATTATCAATACAGTATGTTGTGAATTGTATTCCACACATTAATGGTGTCTATTTCACAAAGCAGACTGCCCAATCTGCCATACATGTATCACACTCTTTTCAAATGTGTGTTTTCTGATAACGCAGGACTGGCTTACCCAGCACGTATAATTCGTACAATTAAACTTAGTTGTCACATTTTTACAGGTACAGGATTGTGATTCCTCAAGTGCTCCCTTTTAAGGGAGGCCATATGCATTCCAATATCCTGCTAAAGTTATTCTTCAACTGTGTGCTTTCTAACAACAGTGATATGACTTCTGTGTCATCAGCATTTAATACACAGGTCAGAAAATGCAGTGTGAGTTAAGCAGTTGTTCAAATTCAGCAGTGTCCATCTAGTATGAGTACATACAAAAATTACTGGTAACAGGTAATAGTGGCTTACTCAACAGATATGATATGTACAATTCAGCCTAGTGGTAACATTTACAGAGGTACAGGGTTTTGATCCCTCAAGTATTTGTCTTTTAATATTGGCCAAATGTAATCCACTGCCCTGCTTAAGTTATCCCTTCAACTGTGTGCTTTCTGAGAACTGTGCTGTGGCTTCTTCTGTGGCATCAGCAGTTAGTTCACACCAGTGGAGAATGCTGAGTGAGGTAGGCAGGTGTTCACATCCAGCAGTGTGTTTATTATATGAGTATGTAAAAAAAGCAGTGCCGATATTCAGAGATTAGCTTACTTAACTCATGTGATTTGAGATTTTTTACTTTTTTTTATTTATATATTTATTTATTCATTGTTTGGTAGATTTTGATCTCCTAAGTGCTGTACCTCCTTGTAAACATGCCCAGTTTAGCAATATATATTTTATATCTTCCATTGCATGACTATTAGCATAATGCAGCATCAGTATTCAGTGGCAGGAAGTCGTAGTTCTCACTTCGTGTCCTATGCCAAAAAGTGGGGTTTGGGTAGAGAGATGATAAAATCAGCAAGCAGAGGAGAGTAGTATTTCTGGAACTGAATTCATCATCAAGTCTTGGTGAGTACCTTCATGAAGTGGACCTTGTTTTTACAAAATCTCACCAAGGTATCAATGATATATAGACTGTATTTTGTATAGCATATACCATGACCTTCTAGAAGTAGGTTAAACATGAAAAAGACAGCTGGGTGGGTGCACAAGACCCAGGATAAAAAAGTGCCCAATCCTGATAGGCACACTGGTGCTAGGACTGGAGAAATTATGGTGTAAAATCCTTAAGACAAGGAAATATTTCTACAATGGGGTTAGGCAAGGCTTGGGGGGAGGATGCCCCCCCCTGCTGTAGAAGGAAGTAGTAGCCCACAAAAACCACAAAAACTGACAGCTCAAAAAATCACCATAAAGATGATCCAGTGGATTATTGGGGCTACGAAAGAAATTATGCATTGTTACTATTATATAAGAAGTCCAGAATTTCCAGAGATAGACATGATAAAACCAATGCTCAGTATTAGAACAGATCAAGATCTATTGTGCATGTTTGCAAATAATAAACTAAAGATCTAAGCACAGGCAGAAACACTTAGAAGATATGCAGATAAATATAAAGGAAAAGTACAAAATAAGCAATTCATTGATGATCCACAAAAGCTTTATACAGAATTGGAAAACAAAGCAAAAGGAATATAAACACCACCAAAAAAATAAAAAAATAAGTACATTTTGGAGAAATATTTATGAAGACCCTGTGGAACATAGCAAAGATGCTGAATGGATAGAAAAAGTAAAAGAAACATTAAGAAGTTCAAATGTACAGGATATGAAATGGGAGGAAATAATGACCACAGAAATTAAAACAAAATTAAGAAAAGGTTCTAACTAGAAAACCCCAGCCCAGTTGCAGTACTTAACTTCTGGCTACAAGTATTAACATCATTACACAAAGATTTATCCCTGAGAAAGAACTAGTAATATACACATCCCAAACACACAGGAAAAATGATACTCCTGCATAGCAGTGAACCTGTAAACTGTCCTAAAAACTATAGACCAATGACTTGTCTTATGACAATGTATAAACTATATACTGGAATTGACATTGACAGAGTTTATAGTCATTTAGAAGAAAACTCAATCACTGAAAGGCATAGTAATGTGGCAAGACTATTGCACTAGAAACTGGGCAAACATTACAATATTTAACTAGCTAAGATAAGAAGCACTGGAAAAATGAGTCATAAAGGATTATAGAGAATGATGAAGTTTATATCATAGGGAATCACCCCAGTTCCAATAGTAGTAGGAGCAATGGGTCTCATAAAAAAAGAATTTAAAGTCTTCATATGTTATCAATGCATGTAACTCTCTGGCTAACAATGCATGTAACTCTCTGGCTAACAATGCATGTAACACTCTGGCTAACAATGCATGTAACTCTCTGGCTAACAATGCATGTAACTCTCTGGATAACAATGCATGTAACACTCTGGCTAACAATGCATGTAACTCTCTGGCTAGCAATGCATGTAACTCTCTGGCTCTGCCATGCCTCACTGGAGTCATGACGTCAGTCCTTGCTATTTTCATTTTTATCGACTGATCTTGGTTTAGCTATTCCCCTGACATGTATTTGTCTGTCAGATCTGTACTTGGTATTCTTTTAACATCCCTTGCTAGTATGCTATCCCTGGGGAATATATTACTTAATAGAGTTATGGGTTCAAACACATGTATGCACATTTAGCTTGCCTCATAGTAACTATTCACTATCCTAGCAATGTTTTATTGCACTCTCTTGTGCTATCAGTACTTCAGCAGCATGGCTCTGTTACTCTGTTGTTCTGAAATCTGTCAGTGACATTGACAGGGATTAAATATCATCCCTAATATATTGTCTATTTTACAGGTCTTATGTGCTATATTCTACACAGTGTTAGCTATCCTGTCTTCTATCCATATAATTCACTTATATGGAGTCTTATGCCACTGCTGTGGTGGCCAGTTTGGGGAATATGTGTTAATAATGACTCTGTAAATGATCTGTGTATAAATGCAGGGATGTATGCTGTTTTCTATGTTCTGTGGACTGGCATCATATCTGATTCACTAATAGCCCTTGTTCCAACATATGTATAGTAATAATGTCACGTTAGAGGTCTGGGTTTGCTTCCCTTCAGGTGTGTTACTTGCTCTGTTTTATTGCAGTCAGGCTGCACATCTGAGAAATGTCACTGATTGTATTTTGAAGTATTACATGTGCAGTGCATCAGCATTACATGTGGACTGCAATTTCAGAAAAAAAACATCTTCCATTTCTGCCCATCCTAATGATATATAATGGGTGTATGACTCACACTCCATTGTTGTTAGGTATGTACGTCTTGTTGCATCACAATACAGGTACAATGGGGTCTACTTTAATTAAACGAAAGCAGAATCCATCGAATACGAATCCGTCGACACATAAACAGCAAAACGCGATAACGTCGACCACGCAAAACCGTGAAATTTAAACATCGAAACCGCAATAGTAGGCCAACCCCACCACCCGTAACATACTACCTACGCAAGCACAACTACAAAAACACATACATACACTAACCAAAACCATAAAACTAACCTTAAATTAAAGCACCAAAACCCCACTTGTAACCCTACACTAAACCCCACATACACAACTATCTATGCACTACCCTTAACCCCTCCATAACCCTAAGGTCTGTAGCTACTGCACACTTACCCTACAGAACTATACCCACACAAAGTAAATATTCCACACACATACACTTAAAAAACCCTACACTAAACCTTACATACATTACCTATCTATGCACTTACCTTAACCCGCACCCTAACCCTAAGGTCCGTAACTATCGCACACTTACCTTACGGAGCTATACTGCAGATGGGCCAACTATGACAATTCGACATTTCTGATTTCTCTATTTAGTGCATTCAACATTTCCGCGTTTCACTGTTTATGTGTCAACGGATTCGTATTCGACAGATTCCGCTTTCGTTTAATTAAATAGACCCGTACAATGACATATCCCATATCTCTTGTGAACATAATTCTCACCCATTCTGATTTTCACAGCTTGTCCATATTTTGCATCATACAAAGTTATATGCTGTTTCAACTGACATTTGTGGTTGTCTGGAATATATGTGAGGAATGCAATCATTAATAACGATGTTTTCTCCGTTTGACTTCATACCATTCAGAACACGCATGCTGCTGCCACAACTGTCATTCTATTCACTTTCACAAGTTAAAAAATAATTAATACCATGTATGAATGTGGGAATTGTCAAACGTGGTACTACATCTTGGGCCAAAAGCCCGATAAATGAATGTATGGTCATATGATCAGACCTGAGGCTATATGTTTTGGAAATTCAGTTAATAGAGTTGCTGAGCAGTCAATTAATCACCACTTGATAGTGAATCAAGTCAAATGACTAGTTAAACCAGGTCAAAAAACAAACTGAAGAAATACGGGTTAAAATACAAATGGAAGGCCCAAAGAAACAAACTGCTGCAGATAAAATTCAGAACTTTAATCTAGAAACTTTTTGAAATACAAAATTTTTAAAACTATGAGAGATAAGTGCTTTAGTTCACAAAATGCATGAACTTCATTAGATAAACATTTTTGGATGTACACACACATTTTATAGCGTTTGTGTTCAATCACATAACCACCAAATCCCCAGGAAATGAAACCTCATCTTAAAGGAGCCACCACAAAGAAATTCATAGTGTGTAGCACTGAGTCAATTCAATTGACAAAATTTGCAAACAAGGAATAAAATATATATATATATATATATATATATATATATATATATATATATATGTGTGTGTGTAGAACAAAATGTGTTCCCTATAAAATCAGAAAAAATTAAGACAAAAGCATATATAATATGTAAAATATAAACCCTGTATTTAGGGCTCACCTTTCCAGTGCTGTTAACTTAAGCAAATATGCTATTAAAACACTTTCATTGAGTCCAGGCCAATTTTTGGCATTCAAATGCAGCTGCAATATAATTCATGTTTTTTTCCAGTAATAAGGTCCATGGACTTTCATTACTATTAGAAGGCATTTGTTCCAAAGTACAAAATTTGAATGTGTGGTGTGGGTAACATTTTATGCGTTTGTAGAGGGTATTAGCCTCTTTTCTCATTCTGATTTCATATAAATGTCCATATATTCTGTCCCTCAGTCTCCTCTTCATTTTTCTTGTGTAAAACCAGGGGCAGAACATACATAGTACACAATATATCACCTTTGTTGTACAACAGATGAATCTGTTTCTTATAGTGATCACCTGGTTGTTCAAAGCAATTTCATGGCATGCCAGGATATTGGGGCAGTAGAGGCAACAACTGTTCTTTTTCATCCCTATAAACTCAATATTTGGTTTATGTTGCTGTTTGGACCAACTGTGTTCTAATATTGTTTTCAAATTCCTGCTTTTTTGACCACCACTTGTGGACCTGGCTCCATATAATCACGAATTGTATTTTCTTGTAGAAGACACCAATTCTTTTTCAGAACTAATTTCACAGAAAGAACTTCAGTAGAATAGGTTGTAATAAAAAGAATCCATGAAGATCTCTGTGTTTGTGTTTGTGGTCTCAGCCATGGGTGCATTAATGTAGCATCCCCACCATTGTTGGTCACACAAGGCCCTCCCAGAATTGGCACAAAATGATAAGACTAATGTTTATTGATCATCTCTACCATCAAGTTGTCTACACATTTTGTAGGAAAACCACATTTTAAAAACACGTTTTTCAACAATATGCACTCAGACCAAAAGGCAGTATCCTTCGTGGTCATTCGGGTTGCCCTCACAAACTGACCCTTGACCACTGCCCTCTTCTGTGTTATAGGGTGCAAACTGTCAAAATAGAGAAAACTGTTTAAATACATGGGTTTCCAATAAATTCTGGAGGGGAATCTTCTGTTTATGTTGTCCTTGGCCGACCATATATCCAAATAAGCTATGTTCACTTCATTACTCTCATGGGTGAATGCAAGAAACTCTGATGTTTGATTAATATATACCACAAATGGGGGATGTTGTAAGTTACACTATTCCATAGGATGAAAATATCATCCAAATAGCGTGTGTAGAATCTACAGGATGCAAAACAAGAGGAGTTAAATAAAAACTTTTTCTCCCATTGTATCATAATAATGTTGTCAAAAAGACCCCCACATGCTGCACCCATGGCTACCTCTGCTTTTTGTAAGAACAAGTCATCTCCAAATTTAACAAAATTATTTTTCGGTACAATCACCAATAAATTGACATAAGCATTAATTTGATCTTGTGGAATATTCTTTGCCATCAAAAATTCAGAAAACTATTCCAGTGGTAAGTCTGACCGAATACAATTCCTTGACATCCACATTGATAAAAGTGTAAGTGTCTTTAAAGGGAAGGTCATTCATTTTTTGTAAAAAAATTCCCATGAATCATGGCAAACATGTTTTTAATCTAGTGTCCAGAAATTTGGCCAAGGAGTGAGTGATCGAACCACGGCCATCAACAATTGGTCACATAGGTGGTTGATCTGTATTTTTGTGTATCTTGGGTAAAGCAAACATGGTGGGGATCTTAAGATGCATCACATTTAGATAGTTATAATCATCAATTGAAATTTGTTGGTCAATGAATAAGTCATTTAGATTTCCCTTTATTCTATTGTATGCAACATTGCACTCATTCATAGATATCTCCTTATAGGTATCAGATGCAAAAATGGACCTAATTTTCATATTATAGTCACACATTCATCAGAACCAATCCACTCCCTTTATCAGGTTGCATGATCCTAATTTCTTTGTTGCTTCATAAATCATTTAATCTCACTGTTTATTCTCTAGAAAGATTGTATTTAAAAGTATGTTTTCTTACCTTACCTGTCCAAACATGCCAATTTACAAATATCTAACTCACAGATTTTTTCGAAACAGTTAATCACAGGGTGAATCAGGAGATTATAAGTACTGGATATTCTTAATGTTTGCATAGCTGATCGCACATTTTGAAACATTACCATGAAATGTAATTTTCCGGAATATTCCTTAAGATCCATGAGTGTGTTTGCAACATCCATATGCGTGTTACGTACAAAAGTTACACCTCAAGCAAATAAAGCCCCATGACAAGCATTGATGCTAACAGATGAAAATTTGTAGATAGTGAAATCACCAGTATAATTCATCACAATGGTGCATGTGGGTAGAATACATGTAGTAACATCAGGGACTGGACTTACACTTCTTGTAATTCCGATGCCCATTCTGTCTCCTGGCTCCTCCTCTCCAGTTTTGTTGGGTTGTATTCAAGTTCTGCCTGGGAAGATTCCTGTTGTTCCATTGATTGTTCTGAGTGGAGTATCGGTTCCTGATTCTTTCTGACCTCTGGAGAGCTGGAGTGTTACCGTGTTCTAAAAAAATCGTCCACATTTTTCTCCTCCAACAAATCATCCATCACATCCAGTCTTGGGTCAGTTTGTTCATCAAGTGATGCATGAATATTAGCATTGACATTAAATCTGGTACCCCAAGCTTGAGATGGTGGGGGGTGGAGTACACCTTCATTTCTTTATATTCACATCTATCCCTCTCATAGATTCATAGGTTGGTACTAGGCTGTCAGCCCTAGGGCCTATACAAGCCTAGCCATAACAATTCCCTGGCTATTTCTTCCCACACTATTTAAGTCCATGGACCCCTGTCTAGCAGGGCAAATGACGTGATCCATGGGGTGAATTTCCTTTCTCCCATCCAATCGTCAAGGTTCCTTTTGAAGAGGATCAAAGAGGCACTCTGCTTGACATGTATGGGCAATCTATTCCAGAGCCTGGGGAGTCTCTGGGTCAGGAACCTATCCCTCCAGCATGTTTTGTTTATTGTGATGACAAGGTTTAGATCCCTGGAGCATGTGGCTCTGAGGGATTGGGATTTCTTTAAGTGTAGCATGTCCAACAGCTCTGGGTTTGACATGGCCTTGTATGTTAAGCAGAGATCGCCTCTGAGTAGATGATATTTGACAGAGTATAGCTGGAGTTTTTAAGGCGGTCAGCGTAGGGTATCTGCTTTAGGCCTGTGATTCTTTTAGTGAGGTTCTTAAATTTTCAGGAACGAACCTTTTGGATCTTTTCAATACTCCTGGAAATGTGGACATGTTACTTCCCTGGACCCCTGTCTAGCAGGGCGACTGACGTGATCCACAGGATGAATTTCCTTTCTCCCATCCAATCGTCAAGGTTCCTTTTGAAGAGGACTAAAGAGGCACTCTGCTTGACATGTATGGGCAATCTATTTCAGAGTCTGGGGAGTCTCTGGGTCAGGAACCTATCCCTCCAGCATGTTTTGTTTATTGTGATGACAAGATTTAGATCCCTGGAGCATGTGGCTCTGAGGGATTGGGATTTCTTTAAGTGTAGCATGTCCAACAGCTCTGGGTTTGACATGGCCTTGTATGTTAAGCAGAGATCGCCTCTGAGTAGACGATATGCGACAGAGTATAGCTGGAGTTTTTTAAGGCGGTCAGCGTAAGGCATCTGCTTTAGGCTTGTGATTCTTTTAGTGAGGTTCTTAAATTTTCAGGAACGAACCTTCTGGATCTTTTCAATACTCCTGAAAATGTGGACATGTTCATACTTAAATGATTCATAATGCAAATCGTGAATGATTCAGTTGTTCAAGATTTCTAGATCTGCCATGATTTCATCAATTAATTTGTTGTTATATTTTTACAATCATATCCATATACTCCATATCATGTCTGTCAAACAAATTCAAGAGTTCATGATGTAACTCAGAGTTAGAAATGAAAGCAGTCAGGAACTGCCACATACTGCACTACATGAACCTTAATACATTCTTTGAAGTATGCATTATCCAGCTGTAATTTCTATACTTTCAATAATTTATAGTCCGATTCAGCCAGATTTTCTTCAAAATTGACATTCCCCCCACCTGACATTCTATAAACAATACTTCAGAACATAACTATTCACCAGTAAAGGGGGTTGAAACAAAACCTGTCCCCTATAGTTTAAAGAAGTGGCAGATTCATTAGTAATGTTTAAAGGTAATATATTTAAATTGTTAACTCTATTTTATGATCCGGTACTATTAGAAGCAGAAGAAAAGCAATCAGAATTCAAGTCCAAGTTCCTGGAGTCACCAGAAAATTCATTCTGTGTTGGCGGTACTGTAATTGTATTGAAACGAGCTGCTACAAGATTATCCACCTTTTGTGAGAGTTGTTGGATGAATAAAGTGAAATCACCCACCGTCGGTGTTATCTGTAAGTCCAACTCACAGGAGGAAACTTGAAAAGAAGCTGCAGTTTGAGATCCAGTGGCCATGATACAAAACAAACCAGGCCAAAAAACAAACTGAAGAAACACAGATTTAAACACAAATGGAATGTCCAAAGAAACAAACTTCTTCTTCTTTTTCTTCTTCTTCTTTCAGCTGTTCCCGTTAGGAGTCGCCACAGCAGATCAACTGTTTCCATTTCTTCCTGTCCTCTGCATCTTGCTCTGTCACACCAACCACCTGCATGTCCTCTCTCACCACATCCATAAACCTTATCTTAGGCCTCCCTCTTTTCCTGTTACCTGGCAGCTTCATCCTTAGCATCTTTTTCCCAATATACTCTGCATCCCTCCTCAGCACATGTCCAAACCAATGTAATCTTGCCTCTCTGGTTTTGTCTCCAAACCTTCCAACCTGGGCTGACCCTCTAATATACTTATTCCTAATCCTA
Organism: Protopterus annectens; assembly: GCF_019279795.1. Taxonomy (NCBI): domain Eukaryota; kingdom Metazoa; phylum Chordata; order Ceratodontiformes; family Protopteridae; genus Protopterus; species Protopterus annectens. The sequence goes on from NC_056733.1 coordinate 601,933,278, forward strand.
TCCATCCTCATCACACCCAGTGCAAATCTTAACATCTTCATCTCTGCCGCGTCAAGCTCTGACTCCTGCCTTTTTGTCAATGCTACTGTCTCCAGCCCATATAACATAGCTGGTCTCACTACCCTCTTGTAGACCTTCCCTTTCACTCTTACTGGTACTCGTCTGTCACAAATCCCTCCTGACACTCTTCTCCACCCACTCCCTCTTGCCTGTACTATCTTCTTCACCTCTCTTCCAAACTCACCATTACTCTGAACTGTTGATCCCAAGTACTTAAACTCATCCACCTTCGCCACCTCTACACCCTGCATCCTCACCCTTCTTCTATCCTCCCTGTCATTCACACACATATATTCTGTCTTAGTCCTGCTGGCCTTCATTCCTCTTCTCTTTAGAGCATATCTCCTCCTCTTCTGGGTCTCCTCCACCTGTTCCCTACTCTCACTACAGATCACAATGTCATCTGCAAACATCATAGTCCATGGGGACTCCTGTCTGATCTCGTCTGTCAACCTGTCCATCACCATTGCAAATAAGAAAGGGCTCAGAGCTGATCGTTGATGTAATCCCACCTCCACCTTAAAGGCATCTGTCACTCTCACCGCAGACCTCACCATTGTCACACTACCCTCGTACATATCCTGTACCACTCTTACATACTTCTCTGACACTCCCGACTTCCTCATACAATACCACAACTTCTCTCTAGGCACCCTATCATATGCTTTCTCTAAGTCCACAAAGACACAATGCAACACCTGACCTTCTCTGTACTTCTCCATCAATGCTCTCAGAGCAAACATCGCATCTGTAGTGCTCTTTCCTGGCATGAAACCATATTGCTGATCATTAATCATCACCTCCCTTCTTAACCTAGCTTTCACTGCAAACTGCTGCAAATAAAATCCAAAAATCTTTAATCTAGAAACTTTGTGAAATAAAAACTTGTTTAAAACCAAGAGAGATAAGTGCTTTCATTCACAAAATGCATGAACTTCATCAGATAAACATTGCTGGATATACACACATATTTTATAGATTTTGTGTTCATTCACATGACCACCAAGCCCCCAGGAAATGAAACTTCATCTTAAAGGAATGACCAGTTAGTTCAACTTCTACATAAAGAATAGCTTTTCCTATATACCAAGAGAGATCTGAGAGGAGGAGTCTGAATGGACTTTGATAAAAAATTCAGAAGTTTAGACACTGGTAAGGAGCCATGGTCAAAAGGAATTCACTCCTTATCATAACAATAACAGAAGGACTAGCTGGTGGATACCATCAATGAGGAGAAGCTGTCAAGCTAAAAAAAGACTGCCACCTATGGAAATCTATTGTTGAGACCAGGAAGGAGCATTTGATGCAGTCACTGAAGCAAATGCCTGGGATTAGGACAAGTTTGGTAATGCCAAAGAGAATGAATTTTGGATAGCTTCAAAGAAATTCTGGTAAACTATCCAGTGACTCAGTGAGGGCAGTGGGCTGGCATTTTGTCCAGCTGTTCTGAAGTAGTGTGGGGAGACAATAACATCAAAAGAAGACATTTTTAGGAAGTGCTGTCTTTCAGATGAGATGTTACTCAAAAATCATATCTTCCTGAGCATGTAGTAGGTCAGGTGGTCAGGTGGATGCCAATCATTCCATGGCACTTATCAGGACATTAGGAAAGTTGCATCCAGTGCCCTGGTTACACTTCTGCTCAGTAGTAGATTTAACAGCTGTGATGGCTTAGTGGTTAAGTGCTGTGACTATAGTGTATAGGGTCCTGGGTTCAAGACCTGTAAGGGATGTTTACTCTACCTTGACAATTAGATGGGGGATATGAAATTCACCCCGGGGATCACGTCAGTCGCCCTACAAGACAGGGGTCCAGGGAAGTAAATATTGTGGGAAGAAATAGCCAGGGAATTGTTATGGCTAGGCTTGTATAGGCCCTAGGGCCAATAGCCTAGTGCTAACCTATGAACATATCATGTCTCCCATGAAAAGGGAAGTAGGCTCTATGGCAGTTACCTAATCAATAAACAACTGAAAAAAATAAGGCAAGTAAAAATATTACCAGTTCAACAGCTAAACCTTTGCTAAAAGATATAAAAGTCAAGTAAAAGTCCAAAAAGCAAAGGTATGGCTCCAAACTTCAGAAATCTATGAAAATACGAATCCAAAATCCAAGAAGTAGATGTCAGCTCAGCTTTATTCACACAAGCGCTTTCACACATAGCTTCATCAGGTGCATAATATATGCTGATTAGAACCACTATTTATACTAACAATTGATCATGTGACAAAATCTAATTACAAATATTTAAGTGAACATACAGTTAAAAAATGTCATAAAAAATTTTATATAAAACATTAAACAATGTTACATACTCATATATATATATATATATATATATATATATATATATATATAATAAACAACTATAAAATAACATATATTATTGAAATAATTATAATTACTTCTTCAAAGACCTTTTCTGTGATGTTGGTTTAATAGGAACATGGTCATTTAGACCATGCCCACAGTTTGCCCTTAATCTAATAATCCAACCTGCTTCTAAATCTTCAGTTCTATGTCTTATATTACCCCTTCTCACAGTCTCAAAAGTTTTAGCTAGTACCAAGAACATAAAAACATGTGTTATATCTGTTTGCATAACATGCTTGGCAAGTGCATTAATACCATTCATTCTCCTAATGTTACACAAATGTTCTCTAATCCTCTCTCTATGACTGCAATCAGTCTTGCCTACATAATATTTATTACATAGGGTACAGGCAGCAAGATATACAACATGCATAGTGCCACAATCAGCACTAGTAGTAAGTTTGTAAAAATCACCTGTATCTGGATGTTTAAATTCAGAAGCTGTGGACACATAACTACAATAATTGCATGTCCCACATGGTTTAGTGCCCGAATTATTAATTAAATATTCATTCTGAGATTTATGACATAACCTAGACTTCAAAGATTTCATATTCTTAAAAGAAAATTGAGGTTTTGTACCAACCAAAGCCTTAATGTTATCATCCGTCATCAGAATGCCCCAATGTTTATTTATAATTTCTGTATACAATTTTACATCTCTAGTATAATGCATAGACATTCTAAGTTGATTATCAAAGGTTCTATTCTTTTTACCAGAATGTTCAGAAAAGTAGGGTTTAGCTACGGTGGATCTCACAGCATCTATGGCTGCAGAATTCTACCTCACCAACCCCTATTCGTAACCCCTAGCAACCAAATCCAACCCAATTTTAGTTTTATGATGCTCATAATCCTCATCCCTCACATTGAGTCTTTATGCTCTAAAAAATTGATTTTTAACAACATTGTCAAAAACAAAATTCGGATGCATGCTACCCCTACTAAGTAACTGGTTAACATGACATTCCTTCTTGTACAATCTACTAATTAAACCACCTTTTTCATCCTTACATATGTATACATCTAAAAACTGTATACCTTCCGTAGAATAATTCATTGTAAATTTCAAAAAGTCAGACGACAAATTAATGTATTTAATAAATTCCATCAATTGTATTTCCGTACCATTCCAAATCAAAAAAAGGTCATCCACAAATCGTTTATAAAATAAAATATATCTGTAAAATGGACCTTGCATCAAATGCTGAGTTTCCCATACCCTCATCACTGCATTCGCATAGCTGTTTGAGCAAGAGCTCCCCATAGCAACACCGTTTTTCTGCCAAAAAATTTCTTGATTGAATACAAATATATTATTGCATAAAACCAAACCCAATAAAGTTTGTATTAAATATATCTCATCCTCTTCATGGTCATTCAATAATTCAGTGACGTATTCTATACCTACAGTGTTGGGTATTACAATGAAGAGAGAGGTCACGTCCAAGGTAACGAAAAACATATTCCCATTAATAATAACCTTCCTTGAAAACTCATAAAATTCTTTCAAAAATTGTTCAGTATCTCTTAAAATTACTTTCGATGTACTAACCAAAGGTCTCAAACTCTTCTCAAGATATATAAACAAAGATTCTGTGCACCAATTATTACCCACCACAATAGGTCTCATAGGTGGTTTGTTACTATTTTTGTGTACTTTCGGTAAACCTTTTATGATAGGAATGGTAGGATTAGGTGTTTGAAAATACATAGCTAATTCATGGTTTATTAATGAACTTGCTTCTAACCAATCAATAGCTTTACTAGCATTGTTAATCATATTATCTACTCGTGCAGATGTAATAACTTCATATGAGGTTTTCTCTAATAACAAATCATACATAGCTTTGTCATAATCAGACCTATTCATCACAGCAATCTGGCCCCCTTTATCAGCAGGCCTAATAACTAGGTCCTGTTGCTTTTCCAATGCTACTAATGCATCATGTTCTGATCTAGTTAAATTAAACCTAGGACGTATTCCTTGCGACTTGCATTTATTATTATAAACATCATATATATCAGAAATACAAAGTTGTTCGAATGCATTCACCAACATGTTATTCTTCGGTACATACAAACTAGGTTTCTTAAAACAACCTGCCTTTGGATCTTGCATGTCTTGAAACAAACTTTTAAGAGAAAGATTACTTGCAAACATTTTAACATCTAAAATAATGTCTGTTATATGCATATCAGCTGTAGGTACAAACATTAAACCTTTGTTTAAAACACTTAACTCAGATTCAGTTAAACAATGGGTAGATAAATTAATAACTAATGCTTTCTCTGTTGAAATACTTTCTTTATTGTTAATGGGCTGGCCGATGTTGCAGCTTACTTCCGTTTGTATCTGGTTGTACTCCTGCCTCTCTGCTGTTGATTGTATTGTCCCTTCCTTACTTTGCTCGTAGATCTCTCCCTTACTGGAAGGGGAAAATTGAGACCCATACCTTGTAACCCCTGTAAAAAATTAACATTCAAAGCATTACCTTTCTCTTGGTTGGTAATCAAAGGTGGAAACTCAGAGTCAGCGGACCTATGCACATCCGCTGTTGTTGTGATAGTCTTCCTAACGGCTCCCTGTTCTGATACAGTTTTTGATAACAAGGGAACCGCTTCACAAAACTCATTCTCTACCAAACATTGGTCTGTGCGTGAAGTAACATAATCTGTGGCCAGGACTGCCACCGACTGCTTTCCCAAGCCAGTAGCTTCATTAATTTGCCCGGTATTGGAAAACTCTTGACCTTGTTCTAAAATCATCGACCGCTGTTGTAACACTCCTGTCGGTCGACCACTCTGCTGAGGTTGTTGTGAAGTATACGATTGGTCAACCGAATCACGTGACCACGTGAAAATACTTCCTGTAGAGAAATCTTGGCGGTCGGGTTTAACTTTATTCATCTTTATTTGTATCAGTTTTCTACCATACATAAGCACATTATCAACAGTATCAGTTAAGGGTTTCTCTAACACAGTGAAACTGTATTTAGAATGAAGCGCAAGATATTTGGTCTTAATATTCTCAAGCAGCAACACTTCCTGTCTATTAGCTGAGGCTATTAATAGTTGTAAGTAACCCATGCTGGTAGAAAGATTGAGCTGTTGCCAACTAGTTAATAAAACAAAATCACAGTCATTCTGAGCAGGCATCTTCAAAACCCTTAAGCCACGAGGTATTATCTGCTCATTTAGACATAATTGTAAGTGAAACCTTTCATACGGAGTCCTTTTAAGCTTATATAACTCTTTTTCCAGGTTCAACAAATCACTTTTCAGTGCCAAATAGTCATATTGAGAAACCCCTTCACCTTCAATTGGTGTAAAGTCACTCATAAGTGGATTTTCCTTGTCACAAAACTTCGATATGAATGCATTAACATTCAGTTCATGACAGTCCATATACTCAGCATATTCTACTGATTCAAATACCTCTATAGCTTCATTTCCTGTAGCCATATTAAAGCTGTTGTTTGGTAAAAACTCAGAACAGATAAGGCAAGTAAAAAATATTACCAGTTCAACAGCTAAACATTTGCTAAAAGATATAAAAGTCAAGTAAAAGTCCAAAAAGCAAAGGTATGGCTCCAAACTTCAGAAATCTATGAAAATATGAATCCAAAATCCAAGAAGTAGATGTCAGCTCAGCTTTATTCACACAAGTGCTTTCACACATAGCTTCATCAGGTGCATAATATATGCTGATTAGAACCACTATTTATACTAACAATTGATCATGTGACAAAACCTAATTACAAATATTTAAGTGAATATACAGTTAAAAAATGTCATAAAAACTTTTTATATAAAACATTAAACAATGCTACATGCTCATATATATATAAAATAAACAACTATAAAATAATATATATTATTGAAATAATTATAATTACTTCTTCAAAGACCTTTTCTGTAATGTTGGTTTAATAGGAACATGGTCATTTAGACCATGCCCACAGTTTGCCCTTAATCTAATAATCCAACCTGCTTCTAACTCTTCAGTTCTATGTCTTATATTACCCCTAGCATAACCTAGACTTCAAAGATTTCATATTCTTAAAAGAAAATTGAGGTTTTGTACCAACCAAAGCCTACTTTTCTGAACATTCTGGTAAAAAGAATAGAACCTTTGATAATTGACTTAGAATGTCTATGCATTATACTAGAGATGTAAAATTGTATACAGAAATTATAAATAAGCATTGGGGCATTCTGATGATGGATGATAGCATTAAGGCTTTGGTTGGTACAAAACCTCAATTTCTTTTAAGAATATGAAATCTTTGAAGTCTAGGTTATGTCATAAATCTCAGAATGAATATTTAATTAATAATTTGGGCACTAAACCATGTGGGACATGCAATTATTGTAGTTTTGTGTCCACAGCTTCTGAATTTAAACATCCAGATACAGGTGAATTTTATAAACTTACTACTAGTGCTGATTGTGGCACTGTGCATGTTGTATATATTGCTGTCTGTACCCTATGTAATAAATATTATATAGGCAAGACTGATCGCAGTCTTAGAGAGAGGATTAGAGAACATTTGTATAACATTAGGAGAATGAATGGTATTAATGCACTAGCCAAGCATGTTATGCAAACAGATATAACACATGTTTTTATGTTCTTGGTACTAGCTAAAACTTTTGAGACTGTGAGAAGGGTAATATAAGACATAGAACTGAAGAGTTAGAAGCAGGTTGGATTATTAGATTAAGGGCAAACTGTGGGCATGGTCTAAATGACCATGTTCCTATTAAACCAACATTACAGAAAAGGTCTTTGAAGAAGTAATTATAATTATTTCAACAACATATATTATTTTATATTTGTTTATATATATATATAAGCATGTAGCATTGTTTAATGTTTTATACAAAAAGTTTTTATGACATTTTTTAACTGTATGTTCACTTAAATATTTGTAATTAGGTTTTGTCACATGATCAATTGTTAGTATAAATAGTGGTTCTAATCAGCATGTATTATGCACCTGATGAAGCTATGTGTGAAAGCGCTTGTGTGAATAAAGCTGAGCTGACATCTACTTCTTGGATTTTGGATTCGTATTTTCATAGATTTCTGAAGTTTGGAGCCATACCTTTGCTTTCTGGACTTTTAACTGAATAAAATAAATAACTTCTGATTGCTTTGAGATTCATACTAATGATCAATATATAGATCTTTAAGCTGTAAATCTGTAGTCCTATTTCCCCAATATTTCTTTTTCCTAATCATGCTTGCTACTATATGAATTACAAGATTAAAGTTTGTGCAACCACTGCATTCACCCTTGGATGGTGGTTCTACTTTCCTCATTATTATGCAAATGTGTTTTTAGTTTATTTAGGGGGATTGTGGTTGTTGGGACCACTTGTACAGATGGCTTATTATGGTTTTCTTTGTCTTTCATTACAGACAAATCTTGATTTCCCAACATTCTGTAAGCAAATTTATGAAAGGCCTCTGTCACAGACAGGAAATGAGTTATAATAAGGACCTTAGGAACAGTACAGCTTTGTCTGAATTAAATTGCAAAGTTACGGGGAAGCTTCTATACTACCAAAAATAACCATTTGCAATCAGAACAGTAATATAGTAAAACCTTGTTTGAAACTCCAGTTCATATTCACATGTAGTGCAACTGCAAGATGCAAAATGGAGCTGCAAATGCAATAATAAAAACAATGGTGAATGTAGCTGGAGCACTTGCTATGATGATGATGATTTGGTAAGGCAAATGAATATTGTGATACTATCCCCACTTTTTAATAGTAATTTGTGTGCTTGTGTGTATGTGTGTATGTGCATTGTGCGTGTCCATATGTATATGTGTGTGTGTGTGTGTGTGTGTGTGTGTGTGTGTGTGTGTGTGTGTGTGTGTGTGTGTGTGTGTGTGTGTGTGCATGTGTGTGTGAGTGTGTGTCTCTGCGAATTTAGGCAATGATTTTCAGGGACACAGGTTTACTGTTACTAAAATAGTGAGACCACATTTTTATGTGCAAAAATTTTGGGAATTATACCAATGATTCTTAAGTGTAATTTTTAGTCAATGCTATGATTTTATGATAATTTTTAGTAAGTCAAAACTTAAGCAGAATTACAACAGATTCTAAATACAGAGCACTAAACTACACATACTGGCACTAGTACGTGCAATAGTATTAAGTAGTTATTCAAGTTCTTTGAATGAGCAGTTTGGGATAAAATATCATTCTCCATGAAATGGTTTGATGTTATGTGGTCCTATCTCGCCTACATTCATTACTGACGGATTCGGAGCCGAGAATCGGCACTGACTCGGCCGACTATGTTTTTCTAGCACAAAGTCTCTAATTGGCTGGGCTAACCCGGTATCCCAAGATGCAACCTCGCCCCAACCCCCAGATCTCATTTGCCGCTCGTTGAGTTAGGAAGTGGTCTCGTGCTTGGCTGTGGCTAAGTACACTTTTACTAAACTTTCTAAAGTTTTTGTACTTCTCCTTTATATAAAAAAGCTAAATATGTTTATAGATAATAAATGCTGACCCACTGTAACATGACAGGAAACACAGGTATTAATATCATCAGTAAATGCTAATGTGCAACAATGCCAGGCAAAATATGACTGTACAAGAGTTGTTCTTCTTTCGGCTTTTTCCAGTTAGGGGTCGCCACAGTGGAACTCCAGTCCGCTAATGATTGGCAGTAGATTTTTTTGAGGATGCCGAGGTGCCAGCTCAACACCCAACCTTCAACGAAGGCACGCCCATTCTATGCATGTCTTTCGAATGCCACTCAACCGTGGGGAGGACATGCAGACTCCACACAGAAGGCGCTCCAGCCGAGGATCAAAAGGGAGAACCTCTTGCTGTGAGACAACAATGTTACCGCTGAACAACCCCGGCCTATGAAAATGCACTGTAAAATGTTTAGGACAAAATTCTGGCTATGATCTAGCATATTACCAAATATGCAATGGAAATGACTGCTAACAAACTAAAGTGTAATAGTACTTAAGAGAAAATCTGAGTAGGTAATAAATGATATAAAATAGCAATATTTATTATACAACAAATATAAAGTCATGCAGACTGACTGGCTAGTTAACCATAGAAGCAATAATGATATCTGATATTTAACAGCAACATATAACCATCTCTGGTGGACAACATGCATAAAGTCCTAACTACGGCCCAGGCAACCCAAGTTCTATTAGCAGTTTGTGTGCCTAATGGAGCTGGCAGGGCTTGATAGGGAAACCTATTCTAGGATGAGGCTGGGACAGAGCTGGCCACACACTGCCACAATCCCTCAAAGGAGGGACAGCAATGATAATCAGTGGCCTGCATATGGGCATTAGACTCACTAAGCCATGTCATGGTAATAGCTTACAGCATGGGTGTTTGGAAACATGCACTTCCGTGTGCCTCCATGGCGCATCATGCAGTGATAGGGTTAGGGTCATGTGCTCACAAGGGGAAAGGCATTGTGTGCCTCCATGGCACCCCATGCAGTAATAGGGTTAGTGTTGTAAATAACTTTATTGATGTGATGTCGATAAGGGCACAAGGGTGAATGATGGCATCTTCCAAACAGCTCTCGCCCTAACACTGGGTGAAATGCCTGATGTTGGGGAAAGAATGGCTCGTGTTCAGTTGGAGGGAGGTCTGATGGTCAACAGGCAGAAGGGCAAAAGAATATGGAAAAAATTGTATTCAATATCAACATCATGATATTAAGACCAAGCACAGCATGATCACATCATGTAACCCTAATCAGTATTTAAATCAGCATCATTCTTACATACATCTGCTGCAAAACGGCATGAAACATCACTATAAAATAAAGGCAGAAAGTTATTATGTCATCAATGAGAGGGACCACATATTTCAAAAAATGGCCTAAGTACTGTGTCTCCTGGGACAACCACAAAGCAAGAAACATGTTTCCAGAATGTGTATGTAACTTTATGTAATTTTGATAAAAAAGGTACAAGAGCATTTTACAGCTGGAGTATGCCTTTCTTGTCGTGGATTTTAATGTTTACTCCATTTGCTTCCTATATCCTCAAAAGATCCCATTAACTGTATCAGCAACCCTCAAAACTGCTAATAGACATCTGGAAGATAGCTGTGTGACTGTGTGCTTGTATTCCACTATCCACTAAATATTGTCTAGAATTCCTTCTTTGCCTACCTGCATTGTTTCCAGGATAGACCCCTGCTCCCCCATGCTGCCAGGGATCAGGAAAATGGACTGCATCTTTTTAGGGGAAGCAACACATTCTACAATATGCATGTGACTATGGGTGGTTTTGACAGCTGCTCTGCCCCCCTCCCATATCCTAAGTGAACTGGTGATCCCCTGCAATGCTTGTTGGTAAGGGTGCAATGCAGCAATGCATGTATATGTATGCATTTTGCAAAGGACCAACATCTAGTCCTGTTACAGCTGCATTTTGCCTAAGTCAAATGCAGTTTATTTTATTCATTTCATGTGTTCTCAAGCAGCAGTTTCTTGGTAACTACTTGCTCACGCATGTCATAGTAAAATAAGTGATTGCCGAAGTCTGATGTACACTGTTTTGTGAAGTTTCTCCTGTTCTCCAGTTGTACCACTGTGAAACTGAAATAGATAAATGACAGATGGATAGATAGATAGATAGATAGATAGATAGATAGATAGATAGATAGATAGATAGATAGATAGATAGATAGATAGATGGGTATATGGATGGATATAGAGATATGAACAGACAAACCATTAAATAAGTGTCAGAAAAACCCAGCAAAGCTAGAGTTTTTATTTGTGATATCTTAAACCTCCTGTAATAGAGGCCCATGAGGTATATGAAAATGACCCTTAAGAACATCAAGTATTTCAGCTACATGGCTTTTAAATGTCCATGACTTTTACATTTTACTTTTTAAGTCTTTATGGGTTATGCAAGCCAATAAAGACAAATCTTACTAGCTGTGGACATGCATGCACTTTTTATCATTTGGTTTAGATGTTAGTTGGGATATTTTGCAGGCATCTTAATATTTATGGGCATCAGCTGGGTTTACAAACCCTGTGTTTACAATGTATTGCCCAACAATCTACTTACAATGTGCTGGTGATGTCACTAAAAAGGCTGAAACATGCATGTCCACAGCTAATGCGATTTGGCTTTATTGGTCTGAATGTACACATAATGACTTAAAAAAGAAAAAAAAGTAAAGGGATTTAGAAGCCATGTAGCTGAAACACTTGATGTCCTTATGAGGTAATTTGCATATATCTCATGGACCTCTGTTGTATGAGGTTTAAGGTATCACACAATCAAAACTCTAGATTGGCTGGGTTTTTCTTACAATTTTTATAATATATATAGTGGAAGCTAGGTTAAGAAGGGAGGTGATGATTAGTGATCAGCAGTATGGTTTCATGACAGGAAAGAGCACTACAGATGCGATGTTTGCTTTGAGAGTGTTGATGGAGAAGTACAGAGAATGTCAAAAGGAGTTCCATTGTGTCTTTGTGGATTTAGAGAAAGCATATGACAGGGTGTCTAGAGAGGAGTTGTGGTATTGTATGAGGAAATCGGGAGTGTCAGAGAAGTTTGTAAGAGTGGTACAGTATATGTACGAGGGTAGTGTGACAGTGGTGAGGTCTGCGGTGGGAGTGAGGGATGCGTTTAAGGTGGAGGTGGGATTGCATCAGGGTTCAGCTCTGAGCCTTTTCTTATTTGTAATGGTGATGGACAGGTTGACAGACGAGATCAGACAGGAGTCCCCATGGACTATGATGTTTGCAGATGACATTGTGATCTGTAGTGAGAGTAGGGAACAGGTGGAGGAGACACTGGAGAGGTGGAGATATGCTCTAAAGAGAAGAGGAATGAAGGTCAGCAGGACTAAGACAGAATATATGTGTGTGAATGAGAGGGAGGATAGAGGAATGGTGAGGATGCAGGGAGTAGAGGTAGCAAAGGTAAATGAGTTTAAATACTTGGGATTAACAGTTCAGAGTAATGGTGAGTGTGGAAGAGAGGTGAAGAAGAGAGTACAGGCAGGATGGAGTGGGTGGAGAAGAGTGTTAGGAGTGATTTGCGACAGACAAGTACCAGTAAGAGTGAAAGGGAAGGTCTACAAGAGTGTAGTGAGACCAGCTATGTTATATAGGTTGGAGACAGGAGTACTGACAAAAAGGCAGGAGTCAGAGCTTGACGCAGTAGAGTTGAAGATGTTAAGATTTACACTGGGTGTGACAAGGATGAACAGGATTAGGAATAAGTATATTAGAGGGTCAGCCCAGGTTAGAAGGTTTGGAGACAAAGCCACAGAGGCAAGATTACGTTGGTTTGGACATGTGCTGAGGAGGGATGCAGAGTATATTGGGAAAAAGATGCTAAGGATGAAGCTGCCACTTAACAGGAAAAGAGAAAGGCCTAAGATAAGGTTTATGGAAGTGGTGAGAGAAGACATGCAGGTGGTTGGTGTGACAGAGCAAGATGCAGAGGATGGGAAGAAATGGAAACAGTTGATCTGCTGTGGTGACCCCTAACGGGAGCAGCCGAAAGAAGAATAATATATATATATATATATATATATATATATATATATATATATATATATATATATATACTTTGGAGGGTATGAGGTGGATTATATCTTATGTAGAAGGGCCAGTCTGAAGAAGACTGGAGACTGTAAAGTGGTGGCAGGGGAAAGTGTAGTTAGGCAGCATAGGATGGTGGTTTGTAGGATGACGTTGGTGATCAAGAAGAGGAGGATGAGTGTGAGGGCAACACCAAGGATCAAATGGTGGAAATTGAAAAAGGGTAATTGTGAGGTGGAGTTCAGGGAAGAGTTAAGACAGGCACTGGGTGGCAGTGAAGAGTTACCGAATAACTGGGTAAGTACAGCAGAGCTAGTAAGAGAGATGGCTAGAAAGGTGCTTGGTGTGACATCTGGAAAGAGGAAGGAGGACAAGGAGACCTGGTGGTGGAATGAAGAAGTACAGGAGAGTATACAGAGAAAGAGGTTGGCAAAGAAGAAGTGAGATTGTCAGAGAGATGAAGAAAGTAGACAAGGGTATAAGGAGATGAGGTACATGGCAAAGAGAGAAGTGGCGAAGGCTAAGGATAAGGGGTATGAAGAGATGTATGAAAGGTTGGACACTAAGGAGGGAGAAAAGGACCTGTACCGATTGGCTCGACAGAGGGACCAAGCTATTAATGATGTACAGCAGGTAAGGGTGATAAAGGATAATGAGGGAAATGTACTCACAAGTGAGGAGAGTGTGTTGAGAAGATGGAAAGAGTACTATGAGGGGCTGATGAATGAAGAGAATGAGAGGGAGAGAAGGTTGGATGATGTGCGGATAGTGAATCATGAAGTGCAGTGGATTAGCAAGGAGGCAGTAAGGATAGCTATGAAGAGGATGAAGAATGGAAAGGCTGTTGGTCCAGATGACATACCTGTGGAAGCATGGAGATGTTTAGGTGAAATGGCAGTGGAGTTTTTAACTAGACTGTTTAATGAAATCTTGGAAAGTGAGAGGATGCCTGAGGAATGGAGAAAAAGTGTTCTGGTACCAATTTTTAAGAATAAAGGTGATGTGCAGAGCTGTAGTAACTACAGAGGGATTAAACTGATCAGTCACAGCATGAAGTTATGGGAAAGAGTAGTGGAAGCTAGGTCAAGAAGGGAGGTGATGATTAGTGATCAGCAGTATGGTTTCATGCCAGGAAAGAGCATTACAGATGCAATGTTTGCTCTGAGAGCATTGATGGAGAAGTACAGAGAAGATCAGGTGTTGCATTGTGTCTTTGTGGACTTAGAGAAAGCATATGATACGGTGCCTAGAGAGAAGTTGTGGTATTGTATGAGGAAGTCGGGAGTGTCAGAGAAGTATGTAAGAGTGGTACAGGATATGTACGAGGGTAGTGTGACAGCAGTGAGGTTTGCGGTGGGAGTGACGGATGCATTTAAGGTGGAGGTGGGATTTCATCAAGGATCATCTCTGAGCCCTTTCTTATTTGCAATGGTGATGGATAGGTTGACAGACGAGATCAGACAGGAGTCCCCGTGAACTATGATGTCTGCCGATGACATTGTGATTTGTAGTGAGAGTAGCGAATAGGTGGAGGATCCTTGGAGAGGTAAAGATATGCTCTAGAGAGAAGAGGAATGAAGGTCAGCAGGACTAAGACAGAATATATGTGTGTGAATGAGAGGGAGGATAGAGGAATGGTGAGAATGCAAGGAGTAGAGGTGGTGAAGGTAGATGAGTTTAAGTACTTGGGATCAACTGTTCAGAGTAATGGTGAGTGTGGAAGAGAGGTGAAGAAGAGAGTACAGGCAGGATGGAGTGGGTGGAGAAGAGTGTCAGGAGTGATTTGTGACAGATGAATACCAGTAAGAGTGAAAGGGAAGGTCTACAAGAGGGTAGTGAGACCAGCTATGTTATATGGGTTGGAGACAGTGGCATTGACAAAAAGGCAGAAGTCAGAGCTTGACGTGGCAAAGTTGAAGATGTTAAGATTTGCACTGAGTGTGACGAGGATGGACAGGATTAGGAATAAGTATATTAGAGGGTCAGCCCAGGTTGGAAGGTTTGGAGACAAAGCCAGAGAGGCAAGATTATGTTGGTTTGGGCATGTGCTGAGGAGGGATGCAGAGTATATTGGGAAAAAGATGCTAAGGATGAAGCTGCCAGGTAACAGGAAAAGAGGAAGGCCTAAGATAAGGTTTATGGATGTGGTGAGAAAGTACATGCAGATGGTTGGTGTGACAGAGCAAGATGCAGAGGACAGGAAGAAATGGAAACAGTTGATCCGCTGTGGTGACCCCTAATGGGAGCAGCGAAAAGAAGAAGGGTATGAGGGGGTTCTCCATTATGGAAAGTACTGTAGGCCTACCCAGGGATTGTCAGTCTCACACACCTCTTGACTATCTGTATAGTCGAACTAATGTAGTCAATTAAACAGATGTCAGCCAAACTCCCTGTTGACCAAACCAACAGATCCTTTGTCGGTTTAGCCCACTCTGATGTAATCCCAGAAGCATGCAGAAAGTGTTGACATTTTGTGTTTCAACCTCTTGAAGTCAATATCCCTAATGTCAACATTGTGATTGTTTGATCACAAATAATATAATCAAATCTCCCCCTCTCTCTCTTTATATATATATATATGTATATATATATAGATATGTGTGTGCGTGTGTGTGTGTGTGTGTGTGTGTGTGTGTGTGTGTGTGTGTGTGTGTGTGTGTGTGTGTGTGTGTGTCCGCGCACGTGTGTTCCAAGTTGTAACATCCTCAGAGGTCAGTGAGCTTAGTGTTGAGTTTACTGAGGTTGCAGAGGATACTCTGTCTGGGGGTGACACAGTTTGGAGTTTTAAGATGGAAACATAGCTTTGTGCATGAAATATCATTTTTAATCAAGTAGAATAAGGATGTAGGCATTATACTAAGTGTCTTTCGGTTAACTTTTGTAGCTCTGCAAACATTTTACATGAATGATGATGTTGTGCTCCCTATCACATTTTTCAATACCTTCATGCAGTCTGTGAGGGTTTGCTAGAAATTCTAGTCCATATGGTCATAGGTAGGTACTAGGCTATTGGCCCTAGGGCCTATATAAGCCTAGAAAAATGGTAACCTGGCTTTTGCCACCCAAGAAAATTATTTTCCTGTGCCCCTGTCAAGCAGAGCCACAGAAGTGATCCCCGGGGTGAATTTCCTATCTCCCATCCAATCATCAAGATTTTTCTTGAAGATTGCTAATGAGGAGCTTTGTTTGATATAGATAGGTAGTTTGTTCCAGAGTATGGGAAGTCTCTGGGACAGGAATCTGTTTATTGTGGTGACAAGGTTTAGGTCCCTAGAGCGTGTAGCTCAGAGGGATTGGGATTTCTTTAAGTGGAGCATGCCCAACAGCTCTGGGTTTGACATAGCTTTGTATGTTAGGCAGAGATCGCCTTTGAGTAGGCGATATGCGACAGAGTAAAGCTGGAGTTTTTTGAGATGGTCTGCATAGGGCATTTGTTTGAGGCTGGTAATCCTCTTTGTGAGGTATTTCTGTGGCCTTTCCAGTTGTTGTAGATGTCTTGTGAGGTATATACCAAAAGGGGTATTGTACTCTATAATGGGTCTAATGAGTGATAAGTAGAGGGGAACAATGACCTCTTTTTTCCTGGATGAGAAATCTTTTGTGATGAGGTGTGCCATGTAGAAGGATTTCCTGACTACTGTGGCGATGTGATTATCAAAGGAGAGACTACTGTCCACCTGTGTACCAAGGTCTATTGTCACACTTTCAGTGTTAAGTAGACTACCGCCTATGTGGTAGTTCATAGGTACAGAGTTTTTACCAAAAGGGATGACAATGCACTTTTTGGCATTGAGCTTGAGGCCATGGTTTTGACACCAGGCATCTGTCTCAGTGAGAACCTTTTGTAAGATGTCCACATTATTAGGAGTTTTGATTATGGCTCCTAGTTTGCAGTCATCTGCAAACTTTGTTAGCCAAAGACCTTCTGTGTTAGCCTGTACTTCAGAGAAGTAGATACCAAGCAGGAAAGGACCTAGGACTGAACCCTGTGGTACTCCACTTGTCACTGGTCTGAAGTTGGATTTAGAGTCTGCTACTTTCACAGTGTGGGTTCTGTCAGTGAGCCAGTTGGCAACCCATCTTGTGACATAGGGATTTATACCTAGTTTGGTGAGTTTATCTATAATTCCAGAGTGGGGGATAATGTCCAAAGCCTTGGCAAGATCTAGATAGGCTGTGTGAACCACCTTACCCTCATCTACATCTTTGGTGACCGCTTCAAAGAAGTTTATTAGGTTTAGGAGACATGATCTGATGTTTACAAATCCAAATTGGGTAGAGTCCAGAGTTTGGAGATTACCAATGTCATTGTTTATAAGTTCCATGATGATACGTACCATAGCCTTGCAGACCAGGCTCGTCAGGCTAATGGGGCAGTAGTTCCCAGGGTCCGTGGTGGCTCCCCCTTTATGGAGTGGGATAACCGTTGCTGTGTGCCATTCAGTGGGCACAAAGCCTGAGGTGAGGCTATGGTTGAACATGGTACTTAGGTGGGGTGCCAGTTTGTTCTGTAGTTCATGTAGAACACAGCCTTGAATGTTGTCAGGTCCCATGGATGCTGTGTTCTTGGCTTTGGAGAGTGTGTTTTTTTACCTGTGCAGCCGTGATTACAGGAACTTTGCATTCTTCTGGTATAGAGATGGGCCCCTTAGGGGATGAGAGAGGGGTAAAGTTAGCACTGAACCTATCTGCCAGGATGTGGGCAATATCAGTTGGTTCTGTATATTTAGTGCCATTGTGCTGTAACTCAGGGCAGATCTGAATGTTGCCATTAAGGTTCTTGACATAGCTATAGAATGCTTTGTGGCTGTCTTTAGAATCAGTGGCGATTTTGTTTTCGGAACTAGTTTTGGAGGATTTTATGAGGGATCTCAGCTTCTTACTGAGGCTGACCATGATGTTCCTCCGCTCATGGGATTTTACTCTTTTTTGCAACAGTTTCTTTCTTCTGTTGTAGAGTTTGTTTATGGCAGAGGACCACCAGATTGGCTTCCTTTTTTTGGAGGATAGCATCTTGGTTCTGTTAGGGATTGCACAATTCATGCACTCATGTAAGTGCTTATAAAGTGCAATTGTATAGGATTCAGCAGTCATACCTCTATTGTCCGTTAGCATGGGTGTCGTGAAGTTTGCCACTTTTGTCTTAAGAAGTATGAAGTTGACTTTGGAGAATTTTTTTACGGTGGTTTCCCTAATGGGGGGTGGGATGTGGATATCTAGGGTGATTTGCTTGTGGTCGGATCTGACCAACGAGGAATTGACCTCTGGTGTGGAACACCGGTTGCCAATGTTGGTAATGATCAGGTCTTGGATATTGCTGCCCCTGGTGGAGGTGTGGATAAGTTGATCCAAGACGTTGGAATTTATGAATTCCAGAAAACGTTGAGCACAAGAGTTGGTACTTGAGTAGTTTTTCCAGTTAATGGTGGGGTCGTTGAAATCGCCCATTATTAGGGTGTTAGGTTGTACCCTAATATTTTCCAGTGTATCACGAAATGAAGAGTGGGAATCCTGGGGCATGGTGGGGATCTGTAGCAAGCTACAATTTGGATTACGGTCTTTCCCAGAGTTAGTTGCACTTGGATAATCTCGGATGGATTATGCTGAGCAACTAGCCTGGAGGTGTGGAAATCCTTAATGAATATGGACATGCCTCCGCCTTTAGTGTTTTGGTCCAGGTTAGGTGCCCAAAAAGTGTGGCATGAATTATAGCCTGATAATGCAGGGGTGCTCTCTGAAGCCTTAAACCAGGTTTCTGTCACTGTACAGATGTCGATGTTCTCCATTTAAAGGAGTGCCTCGAGTGAGTGCATTTTGAGGTTTAGACTTCTAGCATTAAGTAGCATTACCCTCAGATTTTGCTTGCCTGTACCTGTTACAGTGGTGAATTTGTCATTTGAATCTTGCCTAAAAAAGTCACTATAGTGGTAGCAAGAGCCTTAGCCAGTATCTGGAATCCCAAGGGTGACAGGTGCAGGCCATCTCTGGCAAAGCATCGTGGTTTGTCGATCATGTCATCCCAGGCAGACAGATACTGGATCCCCTTAGAATGACACCCAGAAGCTTAGCCAATTGTTGAAGTCAATCATTTTGTCCTTGTACTGTGGTATAATTCTGGGTGATGGCAAGATGCTACTCAGGGCTAGGGTCATACCTGCCTGGGCTACAAGATCGGACAGCTCCTCCATGTCTCTTTTCATGTAGTCCAGGGAGGTACATCTCAGGTCATTCACACCAACATGGACAATGACAGAGTCATATTTATACTTGTTGTTGAGTGACCTGAGTGCATGCATTATGTGGCAGATCCTGGCACCTGACAGGCAGCTGACAGTAACTTTCTCCTTGTTTAGCCTGGTGAGTGGAACATCAGTGTGCCTGACTATAGAGTCACCTATTACTAGAGTGTTGGGTACGTTGTTATGCCTTATGGGCTATGGTTGAGTGGCAGACTGAGTTTGTGGGCTATGTGTCATTTGGGTTGTGTTGGGGGGGTGGAGGTTACTTGCGTTAGGTCAAAGTCATCAAGGAAAGTTGGAGTTAAATTTATGGAATAACACCTTGAAACTTTTAAATGCGACATATGTGACTATTGCTAATAAATTAAAGAAACAGCTTTATTCAGTGCATCATCATGGGTAATGAGTATATATGTGTTTATATATATATATATATATATATATATGTATATATATATATATATACATATATATATATGTGTGTGTGTGTGTGTGTGTGTGTGTGTGTGTGTGTATATATATATATATATATATATATATATATATATATACAGGTTACCTTCATTTTGTCGAAGGCTCATTTCACTGACAGTCAAATCAGCAGGACCAATTCAATGAAAGTTCATTTCACTGTCAACTCATTTCACTGAAACTCATTTCGTCGACAGTTATATATGCCCTATTCCCCACTGTAGTGCGATCCTGGATTTAGAATATATAGTAAGGGGGGGGTGTACTTGGGTTGTATATTGTTTTCTGGAAACAGTTATTCATTGCACTTGTAAGCATCAATCTGTATAGTTTAAAACATTTATAATATGTGAAGGGCTATGCCACCCACACTCCCAATGTGGGGGGCTTTGCCACTCACACCGCCCTTACCATATATTCTGACACCATGGTTACTTACATTCACTACATGACCCAGTAAAAAGTTTAAACTTGCTTATCCTGCAGTTTGCTGTGGTTCTTTCACTACATGACCCAGTAAACTACCACCTTTGAAACCTAATGAGATATCAAGTGTAAAATCCTTAAACCTAGTAGCTACCAAAATGGTGGTTTTGTAAGTGGAATTTATTCCCTTCCCCTAAGTTGTGCAACCTAGAATATTGTTATATATGTTTGGAGCATTGCAATCCCCCAATATACGTAGGGCCAACTTTCTTATTTTAAAAAACAAAAATTCACCATATTTTTACTTACTATGTACAATGAGTTTGCACTCAGTAAGTCATTCGGAAACACTACCACCTTACAGCTAGCTTTTGTCGTATCACAAAGTTATTAGACAGGTGGTTAATCATTAAGTCCTGGAATTCTTTGAGATACATAGAATTCTCTCACAAAAACAATATGATTTCAGGAAAGGGTGTAATGCTCAGACAACCATTCACAATTTGACAGACTCAACCCTAACAGAAAAATGGCTTCTAATGGAGCCATCAATGTTGATGTAAACAAATACTATGAAATGGTCAGGCATTCGATTTTAATCACACAGCATAATTCCTAGACTTTGGAGGACGAGCTTTAAACTGTTTCCAAAACTGCACAACAAATACAACCTTTCAGATAACATCAGGGCCTTCCTCCTTATTTATTAGACTATTTAAAGCAGGATTTCCACAAAGGTTGGTACTTGTATGTATTCCGTTTTCACTTTGTATCAATGGCCTGCCACTACAACTCCCTCCCTCCTTCTGCAGGTTTTAATGAATTCAGGTGATCATGTCACTGCCATATTTTCTAGCAGCATAAGTTACGTTCAAAAATAGCTTCTGTCAAAATTCAATCTCTTCTGGCTGTTGTTTTATAAAAAGAATCTCATAATCAAAAATAAAGAAAAAATGGTAGTCATGATACTTGGTGTACAATAAGCAAAAGGAACTAGAACCCTTCAAACACTTTACTCTCCAAACTGTCTCCTCTGGAAAGTTTGTGATAAAATGCCTCAAGCTTGAGTTGAATACTAGTCTATCTATTATATATCATACTGATTGTTTTGTAGAAACAGCTGTTAATACTTGAGGTCAGAACAGCCATTGAAATCAACTAATTCATTCCAGAATGAGAATATGATTGCCTTTCCAGTCATCATCCTCAACCTGGTATGCAATGCTCACGTCCTCCAAACTGCAGTGGATACTGTTTGTAGGTTTATTTCCCTTTACAGCCAAATAGATCATCGCAATGTCTTGACACAAAAAATGGTTCTTTGATCCTGCCAGAAACTACAGTTGTATAAGCCAACTTGCCATAACAGTAGATGTTTGAATGATCACTGTTGCAGTAGCCTTAGTTGTATGGGTTATGTTCTGCTAAGGAAATAACAGCCAGCCATCTTCCAAAGCTTCAGGGTATCTTCCAGACACCCAAAAAATTAGTCAGCTTGATCTGTGCAGACTAAGAATCAAGTTTCGGCACCAAGCCCTTCAGAGCTTTCATGTTAACAGACATATGGAGGCTAAAGCCCTGACAAGGACAGTTCTAGAAAAACAAAATAAATGTCCTCACATGACAATATAATTTTACAACAATAAGGGAAGGGGGTTGAGGGAGGGAACAGCTACTGTAGCTGTGATTCTTGAACATCTACTGTTATGGTAAGTTTACTTACACAGCTGAACTATGTTCATCATATGGATCACTGCTGCAGTAGCTTAATTATATTGTAGATTTCCATAACGTAAACTGACTAGGAGGAAGAAGGAACTCCTGGAGAATGGTCCTAGCAAAGCCTGTCCTACACCTGGAGAAGGAATCTATTTTAAAGTGCTTTGTAAACGTAAGCACAGAGGACCAGGTTGCTGCTTCTAGAATACTTTTATAATTCAACCCTTTTTCAAAAAGTCACAGATGAAGCCAAGACCCTGGCAGAATGAGCCATACCCTGCCTGAAACTGTCTTTTTGTTGTGGGCATAACAAAATATAATAGCATAAGACAACCAGTGGAAGTAGTTTCCTTTGACACAGGTTGTCCTTTTCTTTTACCTTCACAAGAAGTACACAACTGATCAGAGTTCCTGAAAGATTTTATTCTATTAGCATTGTACCAGAGTTGTCTGTGGACATCCAAGGTATGTAGCAGCCTTTCTCCTGCATTTTAGTTTCTGGAAAGAAGACAAAAAGATAAATAGTTTGGCTCAAAGTAAAGTTGGATATCACTTTAGGTATAAATGAAGGATTAGTTCTTAAGGAAACCCTGTCTTTCTGGAAAATTAGTTAAAGTTGACCCACCATAAGAGTTTGCAACTCAGGTACTCTATTGGTAGAGGTCAGAGAATTAGTAACAATTTCCATGTTAAGAACTTCAAGTCACCCTAATGAGCAAATGGATCAAAACTTAGTTTTTCTAAAGAAAATTAAAATCTCAAGGAGGAACCACCTGTTTTCCAGAAGGATTGGTATGTAATGCCTCTTTCAAAAACATTTTCATATGAGATAGCATAGAAAAAGGAATGTCCATCAGAAGATATATGCAAAAATGGCCAACAAATGAACCTTGACTGAGAGTAAAGTAGGCCAAAGTATTGTAACTAACAGAAATAATGTAGGACCAGAGCAACACTAGCCTTGAATGGGCATTGGTTCTTTTCTTGGCACCAACTAGAAAACTTTTTCCATTTACTAATATATGGTTTTCTAGTTGCAAGTTTTCTTGTCTTCTTTAATACCTGCTGCATGTCCTCAGGAAAAAAAAGTGCATAAAAGGTATTAAGATTCTATCATCTGGGCAGTCAGCTGCAGTTGTTTGGGGTCAGGATATATCAAACACTCCTGATCTTGTGTGAGTAGGTCCAGTCTTAGAGGAAGTTTGTGGTAATTGCCCCTGGCCATTTCCAGAAGAAGGATGAACCACTGTTGCCTGGGCCAGAAAGGAGAAACCACATTGATCTTTGGTGTGTCCTTCAGAATCTTCAGAGTGACCATGGATATTAGTGGAAAGAGTGTAAAAGCACACAAGAACAATCCTGTTCAAGGAAAAGAAAAAAAGTATCTGTCTTCTAGGCCTTCATGCAATAGGTCCTGGAGCAGAACTTTGCTAAATGAATGTTGTGAGTGGAAGAAAAAAGGTCTGTTTAAGGTGTTCCCCACAGCTGGATCAAGTCTTGGAAGACCTCCTGATTCAATTTTTATTCATGATGGTCTGTCCTGATCTTGCTCAGCTTGTCTGTCACAGTTTTCTCTGACAGTAAGATGTCTGTAGAATGAAATTTTGCTGAAAAGCTATACCCAGCGTACCATGGCTATTATGCACAGAGGCTAAGATCCAGTCCCCCCCCTCCCGTATTTGCCACATCATTGTGGTGTTATCTGTAAACACTTGTAGAGGTCTCAGGGACCATAAATGACTAAGAGAATTGACAGCATTTATAACTGACAGCATCTCTTTTATATTTATGTGTTTTGGTCTTTCTTTTCTGCTCCAAAGACCCTGCACTTTTATCCCATTATACAATGTTCCCCAAGCACAGTCCAAGGCATCTTTAGTGATCAGTTGTGCTGGAGCTGGCAGGGAGAACGGACTTAGATTCTGACAAATATAATGTCTCCAGCAAAAAAAAAAAAAAAAAAAAAATCTCCCTTTTTGCAAACCCCAAAACTGGAATCTGAAATGTCAGAGAACATCGATGCTGGACCTATACAGATTTCAGGTACTATTGGATATATCCCATGTGGAGTATTACAACAGGGATCATGAAAACTGCAGAATCCATGAGATTCAGGAGACTGAGAAATTCCCCTGGCTGAGACAGTCTAAGTGGAAAGATAAATCTAGATACAGATCCACATTTTCCTGTAAAAGAAAAGCTCCTTGAACTCAGAGGTTCAGGGGATACCCCAAGAAAACAATCCTATAAGAAAGAGTGATACAAGACTTTTTTATTCTACAAAAGGGCCTTACAGAAACAGATGCCTGGGCTCAAGCTTAATGCCAAGAAATATATAGTTATCCCCTTTGGAAAAAAACATGTACCCATGAATTACCACATAGGTGGCAGGACACTAAACATCGAAAGTGTGATGAGAGACTTAGGGACACAGGTGGACAGTGGTCTCACTTTCGATAACCACAGTGCCACAGCAGTCAGGAAATCCTTCTATGTGGCACACCTCATCACTAAGGGCTTTTCATACAGAAAAAAGGAGGTCATTGTCCCACTGTACTCATCCCTCATTAGACCCATTATAGAGTATAATGCCCCGTTTGGTATGTACCTCACACGACATCTGCAACAGCTTGAAAGGCCACAGAAATACCTCACTAAAAGAATCACAGGCCTAAAGCAGATGCCATATACTGACCGTCTAAAAAAACTCCGGCTATACTCTGTGGCATATCGTCTACTCAGAGGCGATCTCTGCTTAACATACAAGGTCATGTCAAACCCTGAGCTGTTGGACATGCTCCACTTAAAGAAATCCCAATCCCTCAGAGCCACATGCTCCAGGGATCTAAACCTTGTCATCACAATGAACAAAACATGCTGGAGGGATAGGTTCCTGACCCAGAGACTCCCCATACTCTGGAATAGACTGCCCATACATATCAAGCAGAGCGCCTCTTTGGCCCTCTTCAAAAGGAACCTTGATGATTGGATGGGAGATAGGAAATTCATCCTGGGGATCATGTCAGTAGCCCTGCTAGACACGGGCCTGGAGAAGTAAATATTGTGGGAAGAAATATCCAGGGAATTGTTATGGCTAGGCTTGCATAGGCCCTAGGGCTGATAGCCTAGTACCAGCCTATGAACCTATGAACCTATAATGTATTTTCCTGGAATTCTAGTCTGGTAGAAGATCCCTTACTCAGGACAGAGATTCATTTTGAAAAAGACAGTGCAAAGATAAGCAAGTCATTTAAATAAGGATTTATTTGAATACCTTGTAGTGTGCAGTGAGCCATCACATGCTTTGTGAATACCCTTGGAACAGTGAGTAGGCCAAAGGGTAATGCAGAGATGATAATATGGTCCAGACACAGAAGACCTTAAGAAACCTCTGAAATCTGGATTTATCAGGAAATGTGATGACCTCCATCTTTTAAATCTATGGTCACCAGAAAACTCAAATGGGGAAAAAGGAGTAACAAGCTGTGAAGGAATAATATCTTGAATTTGGGCATTTTCAGAAGCAGGTTGATAAGGGAAAGATTCAGAACCGGTTTCCAAGAATCTTCTTTCTTTGGCACCATAGACATTATTAAATAAAACCCCTCTCCTACTGAGGAGGACGGAATGCTTCTATCACTTCAGGAAACAGCAGATACATAATGGCAGGAAGGGAAAGAGGTGTTTGATGTGATGTGATGAGGGGGATTCTCTCAAAAAGGAGGGAGAGACACACACTACCATTTGTAGCACTGATAGAGTGCTTTCAGAACCCATCTGTCTGAGACTATCTATTGGCAAAGATAGAAATGGAGACTCAGACTTTCTGGAAGGATTTAGGGTTTGCTAGTTTGGGAAGGTGGGGGTGAGTCTTGCATACAGTAATTCAGACTAATCAGGAGTGGCCTTAAGTCAACTGGTGCCCTAGGCAAAAGGGCACCATGGCACCCCCAACCACACCACCCAGTGCCCCCATCTTGGTCTACCTACACCAAATACATGCTGGAAAAGTGCCCCTACTAATGTGGCACCCTAGGAGGCCGCCTAGTTGGCCTATGCCTATGGCCGGCTATGAGACTAATTATACTGTTTTGGGGGGAGTTTTCCTTTCTTTTTGGAACTTCCCTATCCTTGTTTCTTAAATATTCAGTTCCTAGCAGCTTGTTGAATTTGTTTATTTTGCTTCTTTGAAAAAGATTGTGTGGGGGTTATTAAGTCTCCTGGCAAATTATAAATTTGAAGGATTTGCAAATTGTCTGAATAAGAGCATCATATATGTGGCAACCTGCAGTCACTGAAAAAAAGAACACACTGTGGACAAGCACCAGCACTTCACTCAGCTCAATGAAGAAATAAATGTAAAAAGCCATTCTTATTCACTTTAATACCAAAACAAATTAAAATTAAGTGCTTTTCATTTGGGAAATATCCAAACTTTTTCAGATGTAGAGCAAGAACAAAACCTGCAGTCATTGCAAGGCATACTACATAGGAAAAATGAACCAAATGTTTAAAGAACGTATCCTAAAATATTTATCTGACATAAGAAATAAAGTTACTAGTAATGTACTTTATATGCATATTAGTGCAAATGGTAGCCATTCTTTTAAGTTTATGACACTAACTAGGCACCATGAAACATTAAGAGGTGGTGATTTAGTAAATCAAACAGAAATTGAAGAAATGAAGTGGATAATGAACTTGTATTCAGATCAGCCACCAGGTCTGAATGCATTTCTTCCTTTAAAACCTGCACTAAAAGGAAAACCTCTTCAGCACTCTAAATAACTTAATTGAAAGGTGTATACATTGCTATGGCTACTAAGTATCTTTGAATGAGTAAATACCAGAGAATGGTGGTATTTAACACGAAGTTAGATTTAGGATTTGAAAAAGGTATTACACCGAAAGTGCTTATCCATTTTTTATTTTATCATTGTTTTAGTTTTATTAAACATTTTCAAGTTTCAAGTTTTTAGCAGGATTGGTGGCAGAACCATTCTTTCCCTGAATTTTGTATTTTGATGTGCTCTGCCTTTGGTGACACTACCTACTTTTTCTTTTTTGCTTGCATATTTTTTGGTGGGAGCATCACACATTCACTGCACTATGGAATCAACATCTTCACAGCAACCAACATTGGAAATGGCAAGTAGAAGGATTTATGCTAATAATTTAATGGGTCTGTCTAACCCACTTCTTGATTTCAATTTTGAAAATGGTGCTTTAGAACTACCGATAAACAGGGGAGAAACTTTGCTATTTGAGAGCATTTACAAGGAAGTAGAGAATGCAGCTTTTAAATTAAAACATTTACAGTGGCAACACTTTCATATGGAGGTGTGCCTTTATCATCATATAATTCCACGAGGCTTAAGAGTAAGATGTATGCCAACTTATGGCAATATGTATCCTGAACTACTTGTCAAATGGCAAAGGAAAATTATAGAAACCAGTTTCAGCTATATGAAACTTTTGATAGAATTTTTTAAGCCTCAGGAAGTTGAAGCAGCAACCCTAATAAAACAAAAACAAAATGAACTAGATCAAATGACATTATCTGATAATAACTTGATGAAACTAGGAACGCTGTAAGATAGACTTGATGCTTATGATGCTAAATTAAAAGGAGTGAAAAGTAACAAATTGACCAGGGATTTTAATGATTTTAAGAAGGGACATTTGTTTGAATGGCCAAAAGACAAGAAGATGGCCATGCAGACCAGAACAAATGTAAACAGCGGATTAATAACAAATTATGAGAAGGAAGAGGTTCATACCAGGAAACCAGCAAAAACTGTAGTGGAAGCAGAAGTGCATACTAATCCAAGACAGAATAATAGAGAAGTTTTGAAAACTCATGAAGCTGTGACTCACATTCTGGAGAACAATGTTAGCTCGGTAATTGATACTGAGAGTATTGAAATACTATCAGAGCAAGGTGAAGAAGATATATCTATTCAAAATAACAACAAGAATCTGGATATGCAGAATGCCGCTAAACCCAAAGATGGACTGATACATTTTACCACTTTACCAACAGCTTCCTTTTTTGTTGCAGAACAACACCTCAAAGGAAGCATGCCCTCACAGCAGAGAGAGAAAAAAATGGAGGTTTCAAGAATAAATTATTCCCTTGTGTTTAATATATCATACACTGAATTAACTAGAGACCAGACTCAGTTATTAGAGAAGTGAATGAGTTTTATACCTTCCTTGCACTCACCCATGAGGGAATTTACTGTAGATTTAAAGTATTTTGGAAGAAATGTGACTTTGAAATATCTTTTTGGGAATGCAAATAATGAAGGATCTCAAGCTAGTTATGGATACAGGAACTCAATTGCATTCATTCCTGTTTGTCATCTGACTGTAGATGCCTTCATACATTTATGTGAGAATGAATTGGCTGAATATAGACAACAGAAGGGAAGTAAACATTTCCATAACCTAACTCTAAATGAGAAGAAAGCATTATTTGAACTACAGAATATGCAGGACATTATGATTAAGCAAGTTGATAAGGAAGGGGCAATTGTAGTTATGGATATGTCATTCTATGATATCAAAATGAAGGTGATGCTAGCAGATATAGCTACTTACCAGAGGATTGATAAAAGAGAATTGAATAGTATTATACCAAGTGTCCAAGATACTCTTTATGACAAATTGATGAATAGATCTATAAGTAAAGAGTTGTCTGATTTTTTTGAAGTGCATCATCCTACTAAACCTAACACCTACGGAATGCCTAAGAGACATAAGAATCTACATGACCCTCCTATGTGACCTATTGTTTCGGGAAAAGGATGGACAACTGAACCCCTTTCTATTTTTATAGAAGGGGAGTTAAAGAAAGTGTTACCCCATGCATCTGCAGTGATTAAGGACTCGGCTGAATTCTTGAATAGAGTCTACAAGAAAATACAACAGGTGAACATCTCTAAGGATTTACTATTAGTAACCTTGGATGTGAACAGTTTATTCACTTCCATACCTAATGAATGGGAAATTGAAGCCATCAGAGACTTTGGTGTGAAACATGAAACAACTATTGATATCCACCTAATATGCAGTCTCCTAGAATTGGTTTTATATAATAAAGTATTTCTATATGGTAGTGTCTATTATCTGCAAAAATTGGGAGTAGTGATGGGAACTCCATGTACAAATAGCTATGCTAATTTGGTCCTGGCAAGATGGGAAGAGTTATGGAAAGTGGATGTTAATAACAAATGGAACAATAATATAGTTTTCTACAATCGATTCATGGATGACATTTTTCTTCTATGGGAAGGTGACTTAACTTCTTTGGAGCAATTTATGTTTTTTGACCGACACAACTTCATTTTTGAAATTCGAAATTACCTCTAATATGGAGGTAGAATTTTTGGATGTTAAGTTGATGTTAGATGATACAGGATGTATCAATACTAAAATGTATAGAAAACCTGTATGGTGTAATCATCTGTCACACAATACCAGTATGCTTCCTAGATATGTACTTGATAATATAGTGACCAACCAATTAACTCGAGTATCTAAACTTTGTACGAGGGACAAAGATTATATGGAAGAGCAAACTAAACTCATTAATGACTTTTCCAAGAGGGGATATACAATCAACGGAATACAAACTAATGAAGCAACTACTTTGGAACAACAATCTCAGACAGCAAGACCTTATTTTTCAGACCAAGGAGGAATAATTAAAGCCAAACAAAAAGAGCTAAAGTCTAACCTGAGATGTCAGCTAACATATAGTACTGACAATTTTGCTATTCATAAAATCATTAAGAAATTTTGGCCAGTGTTAACATCTGACAATAAAATTAGAGAAATTGTTGGAGATCAACCCAGTTTTTTTTTTTAAAAACAGGAAAAATCTAAAAATATTGCTATGCTATAAAACAGAAACTGAAGCCATCTCCGAAAATAGGAGCTTTCAAATGAGTAGGAGAGTTGGTACATTCAGATGTGGAAGTTGCAAGGCATGTTCTTACATTAAGAACTCGAATATCTTTACACACCCCTGAACTAAGAAAAATTATAAATTTGAAGGATTTGCAAATTGTCGGAGTAAGAACATCATATATGTGGCAACCTGCAGTCACTGCAAGGTATACTTCATGGGAAAAACAAACCAAATGTTTAAAGAACGTATCCTAAAACATTTATCTGGCATAAGAAATAAAGTTACTAGTAATGCACTTTATATGCATATTAGTTCAAATGGTAGCCATTCTTTTATGTTTATGACACTAACTAGGCTCCATAAAATATTAAGAAGTGGTGATTTAGTAAATCAAACAGAAACTGAAGAAATGAAGTGGATAATGAACTTGCGTTCAGATCAGCCACCAGGTCTGAGTGTATTTGTTCCTTTAAAGCCTGCACTAAAAGGAAAACCTCTTCAGCACTCTAAATAACTTAATTGAAAGGGTGTATACATTGCTATGGCTACTAAGTATCTTTGAATGAGTGAATACCAGAGAATGAAGGTATTTAACAGGAAGTTTTACTGGCTAACATTTAGGATTTGAAAAAGGTATTACATCAAAAGCACTTATCCGGTTTATGAGCCAGTGTGTTTTATTTTATAATTGTTTTATTATTATTAAAAGTTTTCAAGTTTCAAGTTTTTAGCAGAATTGGTGGCAGAACCATTCTTTCTCTGAATTTTGTACTTTGATGTGCTCTGCCTTTGGTGACACTACCTACTTTTTTTTTTGCTTTTAACTTGGAGAAGGAAGGCTGAAAAATCAGATGTTCTTTGAATAAGCTTTCCTCTTTCATCACATTTTAAAGGATCTCTGCAGCAGATTGTCCAAAAACTAATTATCTATCCAAAGAAGATTTCAAAATCTCATTCTTGACATCTTTTGAAAGATTTTTAGAATGCATCCAAGCAAACCTCCTCACAACAGTTCCAGGGGCAGTAACCATGGAAATGGCAGCAGCAGAATAATAAGCACATTTCAGATAGTGAGTACCCACCTGAGATACAGAAACAACTGAATTACACAAGACAGTTTTCTGCATAGAAAAGGGAACTTGCTAAAATGTTCCTCATATTATCAAAAGAGACAAGCATAAACTTTAATATGTGCGCTTCACAGTTTAAAATTCTCAAAAACATGTAGTTAAGCCAAAATATATTCCTGATTCCCAGGAAAAACTAACAGTAGTTAGTTAAACAGGTAGGTAGTAAAAAATGTCAAATTTTCTCATAAAACATTTAAAAAGCACTTTAAAACACTTACCCCAGCCTGCAAATGTAAAATAATAAAAATATCTCAGAAAAAGTAGCTTTAAATTAATGTTAACAACTTTTTACCATAAAAATAAAAAAATTAAGCTTCCATTTAAAAGTCATTGAAAGTTATATGTCAGTCATTAAAAAAAATTCTCCTATTTTAAAATTAAAGTTTTACAGAAAAAACACAATTTCTGTCATTAATAATATGGTGTACATTTTCTCCTATGAAAGAACTTATGTGCCCAGCACTGGAACTGATTTAGTTGACTGCTGATTCTCAAAACCCGCAAGATGAGTGTCCTTTAGCAGCAGGAAAGCTCTGTTGGATTGGCACCCAGTCCTGATTTTTTAGGAAGCTCAGCTCATGTTGAGTAATGGTTTGGATGTGTGGAAGATGCCCTGAATCTTTGGTTGCTGTCCAGCTGTTATATGTTTAGCAGGATAAAACCATATAGTACAGCCAAGGCTACTTCTGCAGTAATCCATACAATGAACATTTTATATGATATAACCATCCCTTTCTTTCAAGCTACTCCATCTGGAATATTACCACCCCCCCTGGCAAACACAACTACTTCCATGTACCATGGGCCTGGTGCTGAGTATTGCTTTATAATGTTACTGGCCTGCCTGGATGATTAATAATCACTGACTTGATGTAGTGATGTCATACTAAAATGTCTAAATGCTTCCCAGTCTTTGTTGCAGTCCTGCTTTGCTCCTGTGGGTTATCTTATCAAATACAGCAGATTTTTGGCATGTGTGACAAAGGGAGAAACTGCCAGCCCAGCTAGCTGGAATTTTGTAAATAATCATATGTCATTAGTAAATATCAAAATATTTTATATAACATGCTTGTGTTACAAATGTATTAGAACTGTATGTTATGTATATATCAAACTGCTGGTACAGAAGTGTGTTTTGAAAAGGTTTTTGCAAAGTGATGCTTGAAATGCAACCACAGTGTTCCCTACTGGATTAGAACAGAAATGTGCGTGCATTATTGTAACTTTTTAAATGTATATATTTTAATAGTGGAAACTGGAATACAGGAGGTTAACTTCAGAAAAATAGCTGAAATTAAATGACTTTATGTCTATGCAATAAAAGATGGTATATTTTTGTTTTCATTGCAGCTACAGACCCAGAGTCTGTGCTGAGAAGCTTTCTGTATTGTCTTTGGAGTGAATTAATTACTGCCTCTGAAAGTATGAAGGAATGCAATTGTTTTATAACTTTCAGCATCTGTCAAAGATTTGAGGTCTGTGCATTTTCATAGGTAGATGCTAAATACTGCCAGATTCCAGCAGTGGGGGGTTCACCTGGGATAGAGTCAGAAGATAAGAAATGATGCCATTCTGCAAGTTATCCCAGCAGTAATAGTTGAGATATTAATTTGAAAGTCTCTTAGAGAGACAGAGCATTTTGTATTCTGTCTTGGACCTGACAACAACAGGAACCATCCACCAAACATCTACCTTGCTCTGATGGAGTAAGTTACTAGGGAATAGTATAATTCTCTTAGATATAGTCAGAAATATAGCAAAGCTTAGTTTAGATATTTTTCTTTATTTATTTGAGACTGTCCTACAATGTTGTTTTAAATATTTCCTGCAATTTTAAACTCTGATGTCACTGTGAATATATACTGAGTATTTTTTGTTCTTTTATTATTTATTATTAAATATATTAAAACCCTTGATTGTGGCTGATCTATCTACAGATATGTAAGTTCTGAGAGTACTTGCATATTTTGGTGATACTGTGTGGGCCACTCCTAATAGCCTTGCTCTTGGTCAAACTACCATTTGTATTAATATTAATATTGATATTACACTGTTAGATTGGACACCCTTTGTTAAGGGCTTTAAAATAGCTGATAAGGAGTTGGCTGGTGGCTGTGATAACTACCTTATAGTCTGGGCAAAAGGGTGCATAGCTAATAAACTTGTGCCAGCCTTTCCCAGTTTTGTGTGTGTGTGTGTGTGTGTGTGTGTGTGTGTGTGTGTGTGTGTGTGTGTGTGTGTGTGTGTGTGTGTGTGTGTGTGTGTGTGTGTGTGTGTGTGTGAATCAAACCTCAAAGAGTGTGTGTGTCAACTACTTGGGCAGGGAAATGAAACACTGGTTGGACAGAGAAGATGCTGGAGGTCTTGGCTTGGCCAATCAGCTGAGATCTCAGCTCTATAGCTGTGCCAGTGGGGAGTCTTATTGGGGATCTGGAGAATGAGGGAGAAACAGTCTGGACTTACTGTGGTCTCTGAGTGCTCTTTAGGGAAATTCCACTTGATGCACAGACCTGCATCTGGAAATACTGTGTGTGTATCTGTCATCTTCACAGTGTACATCCCTCACTGGTGCCGGTGGTGAGTATTGAGGCTCAGACAGCATGTTTCATGGTTCAGCAGTAATACTATGTCCACATACTGTAAACTCTTATATGACACCTGATCTGGAAAAGGAAGCAGTTATTTTCTGCCACATCCTGATCTTCAGGCCATAGAACTACATCAAGATGTTCAAAGAGCCACACTATCATTGGCTGTAGTCTAAATACCTGATTCCTTTTCACAGTAATGCGAACAGGAAACTTCAGTGTCATTCAGAAGTGTGACAACCAAAGAACTGGATAACCAACTGAACAACCAAGAGCTGCACTTGGCTGAAATTAACTTTGCTTGGGCGAGTTCCGCTTGGTAGGAGTTTACCCCTGCTACAAGGTACAATTACAAAGGAGATAATTGTGTCACATTTTTGGGGTTGCAGGGAGTTTTGGAGCATGGGGAGCTTGCTTTCCAAGGGGGGGGGGTGAAAACAGTGTTAATTGAGGTTTTTACAACTGGCAATAATATCAGTAAACAGGTTTTGATCTTTTTGCTATGGAACTGAAAACTTTGTTGCAAGCAACAAATACAAAACTTCTGAAGTGTGGATGCTTATTAAAGAGGATAACAATTGTGTAGTAGAAGCATTACAATCTAATCTAAAAGAAAATGTAAGTTTTTGAACCAAAATGAATGCATGTTTCATTAACAATAGAAATACATCTTTACTCCCTGAAATACCCTTGGCTTAGCCTTCTTGGAAGTTTATTTATGATGGAAATTTAATAGTCTGAAAAGCAAAACCAAAAATATTTCACTCTGTGAACAGGCCACATTTTACAGATGAGAAGAGACTTGAAAATAGCATCTAATTAGACAGCATAACACAGTAAATTGTTTACAGATCTGAACAGCAGCTCTTAAATTTAAAAAAGTGATGCAAATTACCACTGCTTTATGCCTAAAAGAAATATGTTATCAAAGATCCTGTTAATTCCAGGACAAATTTAAAGGTACTGTTGGAATGGATTTCTGTACTGGTTGATAAGATTTCTCCAGCTGATTCTGATGCTTGTCTTGTGCTTTACTCCAAAGATTTGGCTGTAGTTTAAACAAAATTAAGTACTGCAGGGTTTGTGCAGTAAAGAAGCCTTTAAATCAGATTCCTATGATATGGGACAGTGCCTACAATGGTGCTGACAGGTCCTTTAGGGGGCATGGCCTGAAGAATGTAAGCTGAAAACATCTGTTTGTCCTTGGCAGTGATCAGGCTGAAACTGTTAACTAGCAGCTGAGATGAAAGTAAGTGGTGCCGCTAAAGTGCAGATAAACAAGGTACTGCAGATGTCGACTGCTGGAAATAATTTTTCTCTTGGCATAGAAAGTATTTCCTAAAATTAAATGTTTTGCTACCATCGCTCAAATACAGGTAATGAGAAATAGACATGATGTGCACATAATGGTGGAGATCATTACATCCAAAACCTCCTAAAAATCATTACATATATAGAAAATTCAAGTATTGCTATGTGTTAATACTGAAATACTTAGTTTTTATCATGTGTGACTTTGAGGAAACATGCATATTAATGGAAAACATGTGAAACTATGAATGAACTGTAGAAAGACTAGGCAGTAATTCACTAATGCTAAAAGTGAGAAAAAGTGCATAAGCAGAATTCATATTAAAGACTTTAAAAGTAAGTATTGGCCAGTACTGCATGATTCCAGATCACCATTATGAGTGAAAAGGACTTGAGGCAGTGCATTTGGGAATGAACTCAAATCTCCGGAAAAACCTAGTAAAACTCTTAGCCATCAAAATTATGCTGCCATACCCTTTTTAGGCTAAATCAACCATTCAGTCTATCTACCTTTTTTGCCTATTTATATAGCTATCTGCCTAGCTATCCCCCTTACATTTTAAATCTGTATACTTTATTTGCCTGCTGCAGAACTAAATAATGACATTCCACATCTGTAAAAAACTTTGCAGTATACAGTTTGTATTGTGTTCTACTACCAGTACTCTTTCTTTACATAATATACTTTCTTATCTCATATATAACAGTAACATTTTTATAATGTTTTATACTTATTTAACATTAGTTTTTATGGTTGATTTGGCTTATTTCTTGCTAAACCTATAATTATACTGCTCTCGATTTTGGTGAACAAAAACCCTAATAAACTATACTGACTGCAGCTCCAGTAGATATTTTTAATTCATTACTGGATATTAAGAGGCAGATGCATAACAGTCCATAATAAAAGTAGATGGAAACAGCCCTGACTACAGCATAGGCAACCTGAGTTTGAATAGTGGCTCAGGTACTTGTAGGAGAAATGAGATTGATGGGGGTGAGTAGTCACTGATGACTCTCTTATCCTGGCAGGAAGAGACAATTCTGACTTACCACATTGCCTTGTGTTTTGATACATCTTGGGGGTGTAATGTTGCACATTATTTCAATGTTAATCTTCCCTTGTTTTACTTTTTTACTTGTTACTTTCTGTATTTTATTGTTGCTTTCAGTATTTTAGTAGCAGAGTGGTGCAGCACTTAATGTTGGCACCTCACATCAAGAGATTCTGTGGCTTTATTCTTGGCTTGGATGCCTTCTGTGTGGAGTCTGCATGTCCTCCCTGCATTTGTGTGGATTTCCTCTGAGTGGTCCGGTTTCCTCCCACATTCCAAACCTGTGTCTGGAGCATTTCTTCCCTGGCATCCGCTGAAAATAGGCTCTGTCCTAGTCGGACTTTCCTGTTTCTACAAATATTAAATAAATAAAATCTCTGACAGCACAAATTATCAAGCCTGTTCTAGTAAAATGTCTTGTAAAAATGGCATACTTCTCTGTAACATTCCTGAGGCATACTTTTATAAAATTTTTGTTTTCATCAATTGACTTACTTCAATGAAACTGCATTTCTTTGCTAGGTTCCTTAATCTTACATAGACTGTATCTGATCACTTTGTTGTTTTGCCTTTCTGGAATTGTACATTTCTTTATTCTTCAAAATGTTTCTTTACGTTTTTCTGCACATTTGCATATGTATTGATTGCAAATTTTTCATAAACTTATAAAGTTTATCTCTTGACATAAGCATTAGCAATGATTTTATTCTGGTATCTGCTGTTATGTTTTAAGAACGTGTGTACATTTGAAATCTGGGCACACTGTTTCCTGTTGCACATCTAAACAATGAGATTCTACATGTGTATCAAACTGTGGCAATTTCTGATATTTGTAGATAACGTTTATATTTTGTACTACTACCAACACTCTTTCTTTACTTTATATACATTTTAATTTGTATATCTTATACATGTATTTTAAGTATTTTTATTATTTAATATATAATTTGCATAATATTTTATAAATATTTATTGACATTTATTTTTATAGCTAATTTGGCTTATTTCTTGCTAAACCCATAACTGCACCTCTTCCTACATTTAAACCTTGTGCTTATCTACATAAATATGTACTTTAAAATAACTAAAGATAGTTATCCAAATGTCTCATTGATATATTTGTTACGGTCATCATAACTTTCCTGACTGTCATGCCTGTTTGCTTTATATTTGCCTAAATCTACAGGTGCAGCAAGAATAGCAAAAGATACAATTACAAAGTAACATCCTGAAGACTACTCTGATACTTTTTAACACTCAGCTGCATTGAAAACACATACAGCAATTGCACTGTCAGAGCAGGATTCTGAATATTATTAAGACAATAACCAAATGTTTCACTCTACAGGAGGTATATGTATACGCACTTTTAGATAACAATAGCTATTCCAGCTCCATCTAACTAATTTAGAAAGCCCAGTCTAAATGTAATAAAACCTGCATTTCAATAGACTATAATCCTCCAGGACTAATACCAATGACTACCATATTATTAATGAATGTATTAACATAAGGGTGTATGTTGTTGCCTTGTGCTTGCATCTCACAACTTTGGAGAATTATCATCCTTATAATGCTCATTCACAAGAGGAAGTACAATCACATCAGTTGTGAGAACTGCAGTGTTAAGAACCTTACTCAGGGGGTGTAGGACCTGAAGTGTTAATCAAACCTCTCTCCAGTCAAAATACTCAAATTTACTATAACCATTCATAGAATCAATTAAATTTATTTTGAAAAAAATTAAATCAGAAAACTCATTGTAGCAAATTTGATTATTTTGTGAATTTTGCCCGTGCCGATAGCTAGTCCGGCGAAAAGAGTGAAGAACATTTCATGGCAACAGTAGGTAACAAATTCATTGAGCTGATTGGAGTGACTGTGTTTGGCAAACTGCATCCACATCAGGCTGCCTGCCGGTAGCTGTTGCTGCACCTTAAAAGCAGATCTCTATGCTCTTTCTCTGCAGGCCATTCCTCAGGAGATACAGGGCAAGTTAGGTGGGATGGGTTTGTTAGTGAGTGATTTATATGATTATATCATCAAATTATGAATTTTTATTCCATGATAAGGGATTTAAATGTATTTAAGTTTGAATTTTTGTTTATAGTCTCTATTCTTCTATCCATTACAGATAATTTTAGTATTTGGTTATCATTCTTCACACAAAATCATTTTATATTAGTTTATTTTCATGTTTTTTTTTTCTAAATGTCAGTTTATAATCGACTTTCATTAAATATTAATGGGCTTAATAGTTCTTTGAAGAGGAATAGTTTGAATAAATGCTTAAAGTTACATGAATCTCGCATAATTTTCCTACAAGAAACACATTTATTAACTGAGGATGTAGAAAAATTGCTGAAGGACTATTTAATTTTTGTGAGCTCTCATTTTAAATCAAAAAGAAGGAGCATTCTCATGCTTTGGAGCAATTAATTAGCAATGCCCACAGTGTAAAATACCTTCTCTGATAAGAATGGCATATTGGGATTAGTTGTTGTGTCTTTCGGCTTTTCCCGGTTAGGGGTCGCCACAGCGGAACTCCGGTCCGCTAATGATTGGTAGTTGATTTTTACGTGTTGAATTACCAGCCCTGATGCACAACCTTCAACGAAGGTACGCCCATTCACGCATGTCTCCACGCAGAAGACGCTCTAGCTGAGAATCGAACCGGACAGCGTCTTACTGTGAGGCGACAACGCTACCGCAGCACCACTAGTAGAAATTAATATAAAGTATTATACTTTTATGAATACTTATTGAATAGATGAGATTGGAGCTAAAGTTGCTAAGAAATATTTAGATAGTATAACTTTAAATGCAAAAGGTGACTTGATCATTGTGGGAGATTACAATTGTATTTTATCTAGTACAGATACTAATAATAATAGAAAACCCAGATTACCCTCAATTGCTAAAAAACATTTAGAACAATTCACTAATTCATTAAATATGCAAGGTATTTATGATATAAAATCAATAAATTCACTTAAGTATACACATTATTCATATACATTTGGCATTCAAACTAATACTGACAAAGTATTCATTTCTATATATACTAAAATTGATGATGTAATGACAACTTCATCCTTTATCTGACCACAATGCTATTACATTTACATTAAGTCTGAGACATAGTAATTTGATTTATTGTCAGAGAATTCATGCATATATAATAAAAATAAAAGGCTTTAAAGAATATTTTTTAAATGAATTAATCAATTTATTGAATTTAATAATAATGGCAAAGTTACAGAAGTTATTTTATGGGATTCATTAAAAGTGTATTTATATGGAAAAATTAAAAAACTGGAATTTATGTAAGAGAAGAGAATGGGATAAGGAATTGAATATGTTGCAATCCAATATAGATAAATTAATATCAAATTTAAAGCCATATGACAATACTACTAACAGCAAGTTAATATTGTGAGGTACTTCATCATATAATTCCAATAAATTTGGAAAAATTTAAACTACAGTCTTACTCAATAAATCCAAAAAGTTTACACAGAATGGCTATTAGATCTAAAAAAGATAAATACTAATAATGTTAAAGAAATAACATTTAAACAATGAGATAGAGTTAAAAAAGTAACTGATTTAAAATCAATTTAGAATGTTTTAGAAAATGTTATGAGGAACATAATAATAAAAAAATAACAGTTGATAATAATAATAATAATACTATAATTGATAGTTTTGAAAAATAATATACAATATATGTTAACTAAAGAACAAAAAATAAAATTGCTAAATCATTTTCTTTTAATGAATTAAAAGATCAAACTAATAATCTTAAAGTGAACAAAGCCATTGGACAAGATGGTATAATTCCATAATTATATATATTGATTCCATATAATATATTATCAATCTTAATAAAAATTTTTGAACAAGCCTACTATACTTCAAGCATTGCCCTTTATGGAAATATTCTCTTGTACCTCCTATCCTGAAACAAAACAAAGATTCTAAACTGTGTTCCTCTTATCATCCTATATCATTGCTAAATGTAGATTACAAAATGTTTATATCTATTCTTTCCAAAAGATTAAATCTCATAATGCCAAGATTAATAATGGATGATCAAAGTGGTGTTATTTTAAATAGAAAGGTTCAAGATAATATAATTAGGCTTAATACTTTAATTGATATAGCTAATAAAGATAAATAATTTATGATAATAAGTTTAGATTTATATAAAGCTTTTGATTGTTACTTGGACTTATCTGTTCCAAATACTCAAAGAAAATAATTTATTATAAAATTCATAAATCTTATAACAAATCTTTACAACAACTCATTCTATTTTGTTAAAATTGGTCTCTTTTTATCTAGCTCCCTTAAAACTTTAAAAGGTACAAAGCAGGGATAGCTGTTGTCCCCTGTATTATTTGCAATAGCTATTGAACATTTTGATAATTATATAAGACCTAATACTAAAGTTCATGGATTTTCAATTGATGGTAATTATAGTTGTAAAATTCAGCTATTTGCAGATGATATCTTGATAATGAGTGGTGATACTGAATCTTTGCTGGAACATTTAATTGACTCCATAGAATACTTTGAAAAAGCCTCAAGTGTGATGTTTAATCATTGCAAAACAGAAACTCTGCTTATAAATAAAAAAATAATAACTAACTAAACTATACGTTAATTGAGACAATACACTAATTATCTTGGGGTTATTATTAAATCTACTGTAAAATATTCTATATCAGTGAATTATAATTTTATTTAACATTTGTTAACCAGGAAAGTCTGACTTGGAACAAGATAATTCTCAGCGGAGGCCCAGGGAGAAACACTCCAGATGCATGTCTTTGTAACAAGGGAGGAAACCAGAGTACCTGGAGAAAATTCACACAAACGCAGGGAGGACATGCAGACTCCACACAGAAGGCACCCCAGCCAAGAATTGAACTGGAGAACCTCTTGCTATGAGGCGACAATGCTACAGCTGCACCACTATGCCATCCATAATACCTTAAGAGATGCTGTTATCAAGTTTACTAATTGGAATAACATTTTTTTCACAATGGAAGATCGACTTACTTTCATAAAAAATGCTAATTTTACCAAAAAAATCTGTTTTTTATGCAGTATTTAATTATTTTCCCCCCTAAAAAAAATTTAAGAAACTAACACTATTCTTCTTAACTTTTTATGGTTCCCTAATAAACCAAAAATATCTTTTGATTGGCATTTAAAAGTTGACAAGAAGGCAGTATAGGCTTTCCAAATATTGAATCATATGCCAGTTCTATAATTCTTAATAAAATATTTTTATGGTTGAAGTCTTCATATCAATTGGAATGGAACTCTGTTCATGAAAGATTATTTATTAACAATGGAAATGTAGTGCACTCTTATTCTCAATTTGGAATCAATAAATTTTATTGGATTTTGAAAGATTTTTTTTTTTGAACGAATAAAAAAAAAATTTCTTTCCCTTTACTGATTACATTCTTATTCCTTTTAAGAGATTTATAAATTCTAATTATATAGTTAAAGATATAATGTTTTTATTATTCCCCATACCTAATACTACTGGATGTTTAGAGACTTTTAATATAAGTAAAATGCTAGATCTTAAGGATAATGACTTCAACTTTTGGCATTAATTGCTAATTGGTAATGAAACACATTCTGCAGATTATCTTCTTGCAAGACACTGTTTACAGAAAAATAATTAGTTAGATATACAATTTTGTAAAAAATATGTTAGTGATAAAATTAAAGTCTCTATGGATTTTCAGACTAAACATATTCTAAAGATTCTAGAGTTTTTCTTTAAAAGTAATAGTAACTTAAGTAATAATAAATCTTATATATCAATAACTTATAAAATTATAAAAGTGGCGTTCATTTCTTCAGATTCATCATTTTGGAACTACTCATCAAAAATTAATAAGAGTAATTTTTATGATAATTATAAAAGTTTAATTCTAAAATCTTCAGAAAAATCAACATCTTCTCTTTATTCATAGGTTCATAGGTAGGTACTAGGCTATCTGCCCGAGGGCATTTATAAGCCTAGCTAGAGTGTGTCGGCTTTCACCACCCCATTGATTAATTAACTGATCCTCTATCAAGCAGAGCCAATGAAGTAATCCCAGGGGTGTATTTTCCATTACCCATCCACTCATCAAGGTTTCTCTTGAAGAGTGTCAGTGAGGGGCTCTGCCTGATGTAATTTTAATTTTGTTCCACAGCATGGGGAGTCTCTGTGACAGGAATCTATCCCTCCAGCATGTTCTATTTATTGTTGTGGCGAGGTTTAGCCCACTAGACCGCATGGCTCGCAGTGACTTGGATTTCTTTAGGTGGAGCATGTCCATCAATTCTGAGTTGGACATGGCTTTGTAAATCAGACAGAGATCACCTCTGAGTAAGCAATATGCCACTGAGTACAGCTGGAGTTTTTTCAGTCGGGCTTCATGGGACATATGTTTGAGACCAGTAATCCTCTTGGTGAGGTACTTTTGTGGTCTTTCCAGCTGTTGGAAGTGTCTTGTGAGGTACATCCCAAATGGGGCATTGTACTCTATGATGGGTCTAATGAGTGACGAGTAGGGGGGCACTATAACCTCTTTATTTCTAGATGCAAACCCTTTAGTCATTAGATGGGCCACATAGAAGGATTTCCTAACTACTTTGGCAATATGATTGTCAAAGGAGAGATTACTATCTACCTGGGTCCCCAGATCTCTTATTACCTCCTCTGTATTAAGTGGGCTGCCACCTATGTGGTAATTCGTGGGTGTTTTGTTTTTCCCAAATGGGATTACTATGCATTTTTTGGCATTTAGCTTGAGGCCATGACTTTGACACCAGGTGTCCATCTCAGTAAGGCCCTTTTGTAGGATGTCTGTGTCAGCCGGAGAGTCAATTATGGCTCCCAATTTGCAGTCATCGGCAAACTTGGTTAGCCATAGTCCTCCTGTGTTTGCCTGTACTTCTGAGAAGTATATGCCGAACAGTAGGGGTCCCAGGACCGAGCCTTGCAAGACACCACTTATGACTTGTTTAGAGTTGGACCTGGAGCACGCTATTCTTCCCGTGT
Source organism: Protopterus annectens (assembly GCF_019279795.1). Taxonomy (NCBI): domain Eukaryota; kingdom Metazoa; phylum Chordata; order Ceratodontiformes; family Protopteridae; genus Protopterus; species Protopterus annectens. Next base: position 601,976,238 of record NC_056733.1, read on the forward strand.
GAGTTTTGTATGTAAGCCAGTTGGCAACCCATCTCTTGACGTGGGGGTTTATGTTCAGGCTGGTGAGTTTTTCTGTAATACCCACATGGGGAATGGTGTCGAAAGCCTTGGTGAGGTCAAGGTAGGCTGTGTGAGCCACCTTTCCCTTGTCTATGGCCTTGATGACTGTCTCGAAGAGGTCAACCAGGTTTAGTAGGCATGATCTGCCCTTAACAAAGCCAAACTGGGTCGGGTCAAGTGTTTGGAGGTTTCCAATGTCTTTGTTAATGAGTTCCATGATGATGTGCTCCATAGCCTTGCAGACCAGGCTAGTCAGGCTTATGGAGCGGGGCGATAGTTACCAGGGTCAGTTGTGGACCCTCCTTTGCGGAGCGGAATAACCGTTGCTGTGCACCATTCTATGGGCACGTAGCCTGTGGAGAGGCTGAGGTTGAACAGCGTGTTTAGGTGGGGGGTTAGTTTGTTCTGTAGTTTGTGCAAGATGCAGCCTGGGATACCATCTGGTCCCATTGATGCTGTTTTTGGCTTTTGAAAGGGCTGTTTTCACCTGTGCGTCTGTGATTTTTGGGACACTACACTTTTCTGGTATTGTTGTGGGCCCTTTTGGAGGTGAGAGGGGGATGAAATTTGCACTGACTCTATCTGTCAGGATGTTGGCAATATCAGTAGGTTCAGTATATTTTGTGCTATTTTGCACTAGTTCATTGCATATCTGCGAGTTGCCACTTAGATTCTTAACATAGCTAAAGAAGGCTTTGTGGTTATCTTTTGAATCCTTGGCTATTTTTCTTTTGAAGTTAGCCTTGGATGATTTCATGAGGGACCTCGGTTTCTTACTGATACTGATCAGGAATGTCTTTCCTTCTTGGGATTTGCTTTTTTTCTGAACTAGTTTCCTCCTTCTGTTGTACAGCCTGTTTATTGCAGGGGTCCACCAAACTGGTTTCCTTCTCTTAGAGGAGTGAGTTTTGGTTTTGCTAGGGATGGCATGATCCATGCATCCTTGTAGGTGCTCATAGAGTGCATTTGTAAAGGTTTCTGCATCTTGGGCAGCGTTATCCTTTTGTGTGGGGGCTGTGAAACTTACCACCTCTGTCTTAAGTAAGGTGAAGTTTGCTTTAGAAAAATGTTTTACTGTGGTTTCCTTAGTTGGGCATGGTGGTGGGGTGTGGACATCCAGAGTGATTAGTTTATGGTCTGATCTAACCAGTGACGGGTTGACCTCCGGTGTGGAACACCTGTCATCCATGTTGGTGATGACCAGGTCCAATATGTTTACACCTCTGGTAGGGGAGTTTACCAGCTGATCCAGGATGTTTGAATTGATGAAGCGCTGGGCCTGGGAATTTGTACTTGAGTAGTTTTCCCAGTGAATGGTAGGGTAATTGAAATTGCCCAATATCAGTGTGTTTGGTAGGACCTTCATGTTTTCCAGTGTCTCCAGAAAGGTGGAGTGGTGGTCCTGGGTCATGGAGGGTGATCTGTAGTAGGCCACAATTTGCATTGCACATTTGCCCAATGGTTAGTTGCACATGGATGATCTCAGAGGTATCATGCTGCACCACTAACCTGGAGGTGTAGGTATCCTTGATGAATATGGATACACCCCCTCCTTTTGTGCTTTGGTCCATGTTCTGTGGCCTAAACTTGTGGTATGAGTTGTAGCCCAGTAGTGCTGGGGTGCTCTCTGGAGCCTTGAACCAGGTTTCAGTTACTGCACAGATGTCAATGTTCTCCATACTGAGGAGTGCTTCGAGCGTGTGAATTTTGAGATTTAAACTCCTGGCGTTGAGTAGCATAACCCTCAGTTTTTTGTTAATTGTGCTGTTTACGGAGCTGGGTTTGAATTTTGAACATTGCCTAAAAAAGGCACTATGGGGGCAGCAAGAGCCTTGGCCAGTATTCGAAAGCCTAGGGGGTGACAGGTGCAAGCCGTCTCTTGTGAAGCAACGCGGCTTGTCAAGCATGTTGTCCCAGGCTGACAGACACTGGATCCCCTTTGAATGACACCAGAAGCTTAGCCAATTGTTGAAATTGATAATTTTTTCTTTATACTGAGGTATCATTCTTGGTGAGGGCAGGATGCTACTCAGGGTCAGGGTCATACCAGCCTGGGCTACATGATCAGAGAGCTCTTCCATGTCTCTTTTCATGTAGTCCAGGGAAGTACGTCTCAGGTCATTCACATCAACATGAACAATGACAGAGTCATATTTGTACTTGTCCTGGAGTGACCTGAGTGCTTGTGTTATGTTTTAATAGTTAACAATTAGAATACTTATACTTGGAAATATCTCCATAGAGCTTTCCTAACTCCACATAACATTGTATTATGTATAAAACTGGAAAAAAGTAATTGCTGGAGATGTAATGAAGTTCTTGATGCTGATTGGTTTCATATGACTGTAGGGTGTATAATGGTAAATCCATTTTGATATGACTTTAGAAATTTTACTCAAGCATTGTGGGTGGATAATTGTATTATAACTAACTCTTTGATTATATTTAATGCTCCAGTTCCAGATTCTATCCCTAAAGCACAGGTGCCTCTTCTTCGGTCCATTTTAGCCATAATAAGAAAAGTAGTTACAAAGAACTGGAAGTGTAAAACTGCTCTGTCTTTTACTGAATTCAGATGTTTGGCTAAAATTGTTTGTAGAAAAGAATTGTTAACTATTAAAATGAGGACATTGAATATTACTCATCAACATATATCTTGGTTAAAGCTAAGTGATTTACTAGATAAGCTATAGTGGTTTTGTTTATTGTACAGAATTTCTGTTATGGATCTCTGTAAATAGATATGTTTTGTTATATTTTAGGTAAGTTCATAGATTATAGATTAGTACTAAGCTAACTGCCCCTGCGAGCCATTTTAAGCCTACTCAATTATCCCTTGTGAGACTCAAACCCTGCACTTTGTGCTTGTAAGGCAAACGCCTTAACCATTAGGCCACCCTCCCAACTCCATTTTTATGTGGGTTTGTACATTTTTGTTCTTAAAAAATAAATAAAACTTTTTAGGAAAAAAATAATATAAATATACACATAAAACATAAGGTGTCATAACAAATAAACACTAGCCAACAGCACTTTACATACTAAACCATATATAAAACTGTACAAATAAATAGTATATAAAATTGTAACAATAAAATGTGCTAAAAAGGGTCAGATGCAAAATAAACTTTGTGGAACAGGTAAGCTTTAAAGGACCTCTTAGAATGTCACATGATGGCTCAGACTGTAGTAGGCAGGGTAGTGAATTCTAGAGACAAGCAAAATGGTAAGAAAAAGAAATTTATCTCCAAGCCAGTACCACAGTGAAGATACCATCACACATAAAGCCATTGCAAAAAATGTCTTTGTATGACATCACTATTCTATACCTCTGAACCAATAGATAATCACAGATATACTTATACTGTTAATTCTACCTCTGAGGCCTTAGCATACTAGATAAGAAGTCAAAAATAAGCTAACCACACTGCTAAAGGAGACTCACAAGCAAAACAACCAAACTGAGAAAAATAATTGTGAGTCAACCAACACGGTCCAGGCAGAATAAACTTTTGTTGAACACCATTTGGTCTGATGAAGTGTTATTATGTAGTTTTTAATACATTCTTGGTGTTCAACAGAAGTTTATCCTACCTGGACCGTGTTGGTTGACTCACAATTATTTTTCTCATCCTTACCATACTGGACAGCTCTTTGTCAGGTCAGATAACATACTACCAACACTGATTTTCTTGTCCAGCCCCTGACCAAGTGACATCACCAGAATGACTCCTCATCTACCATGAAAATCACTTCACACAGCATTGTGTATAGCTCAGTGACCCATCATAATAATGACAATGTGGCCCAGTAAGGGATGGGAAAATGAAAATGGGGGAGAATGACCAGCAACTGCCCAACAGGCTGCAATGCATAGCCTGCCCCACCTTCCTGAACATGTTCATACATTTGCTGAGCATGTGTGACCATCCCAAAACAAACACTGATGGTCAAATATAAATGAACATAATTGAGTGCATTATTCAAACAGGAAGCATACATCAACAATAAACCAGGAAATGTACAATACAAGCTGCAGACAACAAGGCTTTTTTGCGTAGCATCGCCATAGTGTAATGCAGATACAATAGCCTTAGACTACCTTACTAAATTCACATAAAATTCTCCATTTTTTTATTGTTTTTTAATAAACAATATTGTTGCCCTCATTTTTTGCTTATAACATGCTTATTGAATAACAGCATATCTCTCAATGCAAGAAAAAGATGCAAATTAGATACACCAAAACCAATGTCACACAATTAAATCCCATTAAAACAAAATCATGTTAGGAGTTTTATCAGCAAATTCCCAATCCTCGATGGCTGAAAAAAAAGAAAAGAAAAGAGGGGCCATCCTGTCTACTTTGTGATTGATGAACCTCCTTACTGATTCCAGAGTTGGCAGTTTCACTGCTGCAACCCAATGTACTCTTGGTACTATGACTGACCAGATTGGTAGCATATTAGGAAATTGGCATGGAGTAGTTCTCAAGATTGGATAACAAATGCTGCTTAGTGACAAAGGAAAAATAAGGTGAAGTAATGACAAAAATTATCACAAAGAAGTCCTGGAACACCCCACCAAATCACTTCCCAAGATGAAGGATCAAGACCCAGGTCCAATCTGTTCAGCCATACTGCCACTCTATTAGCTAACCAGGTTATGAATGAGTGCACCAGCAAAATACAGAATTGTAACCAATAAATAATATCCACTATATAAATCAAAGCCATCAAATATAAAACAAGAATGCTCTGGAGGACCATCTGCCTATCCATTTGATGACTTCCAACAACTGACTCTCCCAGTCTAGGTCAGTAGCCCAACATGAAAAGAGTGGGAAGAATAACCCTGAATGGACAAACCCTCTGCTACCAGGGCCTTAGCAAAAAAATATATAAAATCATCTGGTAAGGCCAGAATAATTTTTTGAGGCCTAGCACCCACTGAACCAAGAAAAAGGGGATGATATCCCATCCCTGAAAACTTGGTGACCTAACCTTTGACTGATCAGTCTTCTATTTTGATGATCATGATGTTGGCCACTGTGTGGGAAACCACTGCCCTTCCAAACAAGCCCCCATCCCATGACCCCCAGCTGCATCAATGTAAAGGTGAAGTGCCTCCAAGCGCACTCAACTATCTGGCCATAGGTAGGCCATATTGCAGTCCACAAGGAAGATATGCCACAAGTGGAGGTCATCTTTCTCCAATTTTGCAATACTTTCCCAATGACAAGGCCAGATCCAGCACAAGGCAACTTAGGCAGCTACCTAGGGCCTGGTGCTGGCTGTGGATCCCAACCAAATCATATAACATTATTAAAAAAACAGCCAGACATATTTAAAAAAAATAAACCAACTTTGCAGTTGGGCTCTTTAAGATTTCTTGTTGCTCCTCATTCGATACAGAGCCAATGAGACATATCCAGGAATTTGGTGCTGTTGTTTAAGCAGGATGGACTGGAGTATTTGCAGGAAGAAATATACAAGTGACTACTTGCATAGTAATTATGAACCTCTTGTTGTTGTTTGCCAGTCATTCTCAATTGCATAGCTGGTCTAGTTCAGAAAATGTTATGGCAATATCACCTGCACACCAGTTTTTAATGGAACATAAATAATTTATTCTTCAACAGCAGAGGATACTGCATTTGTAGATGAAACACTGAAATACAAGTTTTTTTTTGCCAGCAGCAACCTCTGCCATACAATGGGACACTGTAATGACCAGGAGCCCCATTTGATCATTATCCGGCACTGCCCAATAGTACATGAAACTGAACTCACTGGAAGCAGTCATCACCTTAGAAGATGCAGATTTGTTCAGTCACAGAGACCTGATTCAAAGCTGTGGAGAGCACCACACCCATACCAGGTTACACCTCCTTCCACATGTTCAGACCACAAATTGAAGGTGTGAAAACTAAAGGAGGCAGTGTATCAATTTTCATTAAAGATAAATACACCTACAGATTGGTCAAACAGCATGATTCCCTGGAGATACTTCAGGTGCAATTAATTGTTGGTAGGACACCTATTCAAGCCATTAACAGCTACAGGACCCCTTCTATGAATCAGGACACCCACTCTGCCTATTTTTAGCTACTTGAGTCTATCAAGATATATCAAAACACCATGGTTTTGGGTAACTTTAACTACACATCCACCAACTGGGTAAATTACTCGTGCTCAAACTCACTTGCCCAAAGGTTCCTCAACTTTGTTAACTCCAGTGCCATGGACTAGCTTATTGACACCTCCACAAGGGGTGCCAAAATCCTGGATCTGGTGCTTACCAATATGGAGGACCACTGTAGCACCCTCCCCCCACTCTGAGGTCTTCCTTGGTGAGTTCTGACTACAAATCAATCTTATTTGAAGTAATTATCACACCTGACCCACCCCAACAGCAACTAAACTAAAACAAGTTCCCCAAAGCAGATTATAACCTCTTACAGGATGGTATAAATAGCTTCTCTGCAACCCCCCCAGATGGAACCAGCAGCTACATAAGTAACCTAAAAGGAAAGGCCCAGATTTGTACCAAACTGGTCGTTAATGATGTCACATATACTTAGCCTGGGGACATAGATAACCTGTTGGCTGACTGGTTCTGTGAAAACTTCACTCTCCTATCCCCACTGCACATACCTCATGACATCCCAGCCACCTGTTCCCTACCTTGTATCTCTAAAGAGCAGGTCATTAACACCGTCTCTGAGATCAGGAATATAGCATCTATGGGACCTTATAACATCCCAGGCTGTGTCCTACATGGGCGCTTCAACAAGAAATAGGAACACCATTGGCAACTCTTTTTAATCATAGTCTAAGCACCAGCTTTGTCCCAGCTGAATGGAAAATGTCCACCTTTATTCCCTTGTACAAAGGTGATGCCTCCACTGACCCCAGGAACTACAGACCTATTAGCCTGACTAGCCTTATCTGTAAGGCCATGGAGCAAATTATCATGGACCTTAACAAAGATATAGGTAATCACCAAACACTTCACCCTACTCAGTTTGGAGTTGTCAAAGGGAAATCATACCTGTTATAACTGGTGGACTTCTTTAAGACAATTACCAAGGCCCTGGATGAGGGGAAATCTGTGCAAACAGCCTACCTAGACTTAGTCAAGGCATTTGACACTATCACCCATTTAGGCATCATTGATAAACTCACCCAGCTAGGTATCAACCCTTATATCATTGGATGGGTTGCTAAGTGGCTCACTGATAGAACCCATATAGTCAAAACAGGGGAATCCACCTCCAACAGCAGACATGTAACCAGTGGTGTTCCACAGGGATCAGTTCTGGACCTCTGTTGTTTGGAATCTATTTCTCTGAAGTACAAGCAAAAACTAAACATCTGTGGCTGAAAAAGTCTGCTGATGACTGCAAACTGGGAGTGGTCATAGAATCTCCAAATGATGTCAACAACCTACAAGAGGGTGTTACACAAAACAAATGATTGGTGCCAAAGTTATGGCCTTAAACTCAATGCAAAAACATGTAATATCATCCCTTTTGGTAAGGGTGATGTTACTGCTAATTGCCACATCAATATCAACACCTTAAGTACACACTCAGTTGTGAAAGACCTAGGCACACAGTTTGACAGCAACCTCACCTTTGACCACCATGTCTCCACAGTGGTAAGAAGGGCATTCTATACTGCTCATCTCATAAGTGAGGGCATTGCCTACAGAAAAAAAGAAGTTATAGCCTCCCTGTACTCTTCCCTCATCAGGGCAATAATTGAGTACAATGCCCCTTTTGGTATGTACCTTTGCAAGCACCCACAGCAATTGGAGTGACCACAAAGGTTCCTCACAAGGAAAATTCTAGGTCTTCAGCATCTTTCCTGTGTGGATCCTCTGAAATCACTGTCACTTCATTCTGTTTCATAAAGATTACTCAGAGGCGATCTCTGCCTTGCATACTGAGCATGCTTTATTGGAAATGCTGCATCTCTGTATGGGTTACTCACTCTAAAGGCCTTACCCTGGTATGTGACATTAATAGAACCTGCTTGAGGGACAGATTTGTCTCCCAGAGGTCACCACACTTTTGGAACAGACTCCCACTTCATGTCAAACAGAGCACCTCATTGGCCCTCTTCAAACGCAATCTGGATGATTGGATGGTTAACCATAAATTCACCCCGAGAGATCCACCTGTGTCCCTCTTGGACAGGGGAATAGGTGCTGATCGTGGACTTAAGGGTAGAACTTGGCTAGGCTTGTAAGGGCCCTAGGGCTCTTAGCTTAGTAACTTCCTGTGATCCTATGGTTCTATGATCTTTCAAAAAAATAGCTAAGAACCTGAGAAAAACATCTTATCCGGGGAAACCACCCAGCAAGTAAAGTTGAGTAGATCCAAAGCTCCATGGCTGTCCACATTCTAACTTTGTGTACTGCTAAGAATACATTGATAACCTCTTTCATGCAGTCTAACTTGTCTTGTGGCAACCTAAAATACAAAAAGCCACATCAGTGTTGAGACACAGGAATACCAGCAATTTATGCGGACCATCAAGCTTGTCCTCAGAAAGTGGCACCCCAAGCTGGTGACATAAACAGATTAATTGATCCATACCCCCTTTATCACCCTTTACCTGATGCCAGTAATCAAAAATCATCTAGGTAGTGAACTGCTACTTGATGAGGCACCATTTGTTGCTGAGACCAATGAAAGGCTGTGCTAAATCTTTCAAAGGTGGCATACAATACCACACAGCCCATGGGCATGGCCACATCAAAGTAAATGTGATTGTCACAGCTCATTCACAGGCATAGCAAATCCATATTACAGATAGGAAACAAATGAAAGGTGGTATCAATATCTATTTTTGCTATTCAAGGATCCTGAATTGCCTTAAAGAGTCAGATGGCCTAATGCTGTAGTGCATAGTGCACCCAGACCTCTTCTCTGCTAATGCAGTCACTGGAGGATGAACCTGGGGAAAAGGATAAATGATGTATCAGTCAGAACTCACCTTCTTTCCTTTTAGGGATGAGCCCCAGTGTAGACATTTAGAAAGGAATAAAGTGGGGACCCTGAAGGGACTAGTGACCCTGCCTGCAGCTAGCTCTTTATTAATTATTCATTTTCTGACTATCACTTCTCTACCAGAAATGGACCTCAAATTCCTGCAATTTTTCCTACTTGGGAGAAGTATCTTATTTAATGCAGAACCCAGAAACAAAACCCCATAATAAATTCTGTGTTGGTTGCACATCTAGGTAACTCTGTAACTCTTTAGCTAACACTTCTTCCTTAACGGTGGGAACACAAGTTGAACGTGGCTAGGCTTGTAAGGGTCTTGGGGCAGTTAACCTAGTAACCTCCTATGATACTATGAATGGGCGAACGCATTAGTCTACTTGTGAGAATTACAGAAGAGCAAAGCAATGAAGGGGTATAAAATACAAAGTCCCATAGACCAAGTCACTCGAAATTCATAAATTGCAATATATTCCGACACAATTCAGTGGTAGAAAGAAATTTATTTGCAATGCAGGTTAGCGCTTTCGCTGGTTAGCTTCTTCAGACCTTAATACAAATAAAACAACTATAATCAATGCTTTAAATATGCAAAAAGGTGCGAAACTTAAAATGCTACTTAAAGCTGTATCAATCCATTCATAGATGCCAGAATGTATACAATGATAAAAATGCATTATATCTTTAAAAATGTATCATGTCATTAAAAAATGGGTATATATTAACACAACATGCATTTACCTAGCAATTCAATACATGCTTAAAAACTCGTAATATGTGGATTATAAACATTCTTAAAATAAACTCTTAATATAAAGAGTTTTTAATATAAAGAGTTTTTTAAAATAATGGACACTCCTACTAGTACATGTAATTCATTTGTTGTATCTCAATCTCCTTAACTTCAAAAGAGGTCGTAAAGGGGCTTTTCCATTAAGTCCCGGTAACATATCGGATCTAAACTTGATAATCCAGTGTGTCTCTCTAGCCTCAGTGTAATTTTCCACATCCCCCCTCCTATGGGTTTCAAAAATCTGTTCTAAAATCCTAAACTTAAAGGAATGGTCCGTACCTCTATCATGTACATGTTTGGCAAGTGCATTGCGCAAATTGCCTTTTCTAATATGGTATACATGTTCGCGAATCCTGTCTCTAAGACAGCGATTCGTCTTGCCTATGTAAAATGCCTGACAGGCTCCGCAAGATGCCATGTATACTACATTCATCGACATGCAGTTGCCACGTGCACATATTGTATAGTCACCCAACCCCAAAGGGTGTATAAAAACCAGATCAGTTAAAATATAAGAGCAAAAATTACATCTATTACATGGTATGGATAGAGATGGACTTGTGCTCAAATCATGATGTATTGCCTTTGGATAACATAGGAGGTTCTTAAGGTTCTTTTTGTTCCTATAGACGAACCTAGGTCTATCTCCAGTAATCTCTTTGATTTTGGGGTCTACTGATAGCACATGCCAATGCTTAATAAAAATGTCTTTAATGGGACCTATATCTTTTGTATAATACACTGGAAACAAAACCTGCTGAATAGTCCCACACGGACTGTCTGTCACAGTGGTGTCGTCAATGTTGACTATGCAATGATCATCACCGCTACTGGAAAAATAAGGCTTAGCTCTAGTACTCCTAAGATCTAACATATCTTCTGTCCCTGTCGTGAAATCAATTGTGCTATAACATTTTTCTCTCAGCCTTTTCTCCAGATCATTCATATCCATTCTGTATGCTGAATCTACAGGAGTATATCTGGAGATATGCATAGCTTGTCCTCGAACTATGTTTTTATAGACAAAACCTGGGTGCATACTATGACAGTGCAACAAGGTATTCCTGTGGCATGGTTTACGATACAAGCCTGTATTGACCATTCCATCTGCTAACTTTTCTACATAAACATCTAAAAATGGGATGCAATAATCAGACCATTCCACAGAGAAATTCAAAAACTCTGTAAATGTATTAATCTCTTCAGTAAACAGTTCCAACTGTGTAGATGTACCTGTCCAAACAAGGAACAGGTCATCTACAAAACGCCTGTAGAAGGGAACATAATTCTTATAAAGTTCACTCTGGATCAGATATCTATGTTCCCATTCAGCCATAACGAGATTGGCGTAGCTATTGGCACACGAAGTGCCCATAGCTACACCATCCTGCTGGAGGAATGTCTGTTCCTGAAAACAAAACACATTGGAACCCAAAACAATTTCTAATAGAATGAGGAGCAGCTCAATGTCCATGCTTAGAGGTGGTTCTAACCTTCTTAAATAAGTACCTATCATGTCAACACCCTCTATGTTGGGTATAACTGTGAACAAGGATTGTACATCCATTGTCACAAAAAAGTAGCCCTCTGAAGTCATACAAGAACTAGTGTATTGATAAAGATCTAACAAGAACTGTTTGGTATCCCTAAGGATATAACAGTTTGCATCTACCACAGGTCTCAATTTACTCTCTATATAAATGGATAGGGGTTCAGTGGACCACCCTCTACCAGCCACAATTGGTCTCATTGGTGGAGTGGTAGAGTCCTTGTGAATCTTCGGAAGGCCCTGTATGACAGGTATCAATGGATGCCGAACATACAAAAAATCAAATAATGCCTGATCAATGACTCTATTATTATGCAAGTCCTTCAAAGCAATCTGTATCCTTTCAATGATGGAATCAACCCTTTCATCTGAAATGGATTCATAAAATCTCAATTCTTTCAACATGGTCATCATATCATGTTGATATCTATTGGTATCAAAGACAACAATCCCCCCACCTTTTTCAGCCGGACGAATAACGATGTCTTGGTTACTACGTAATCTACTCAAAGCAGCTCTTTGTTTGAAAGTAAGGTTGTGTCTATTCCTATTACCCAAACCATATTGTCCCTTCATCCTATATAGGTCATCCTCAACTAGTTTGCTACAGGCCGCAACTAAAGGATGTGTCAATGGTACAAATGTACTCGGTTTCCTATAAGAGGGACAAGATATAGTTTCCGATCCATTATATTCTATTTTCAAGGATAGGTTTCTAACAAATAGCTTAAAGTCCCTCAGTGTCTCCTCATATCTACTATACATAGTGGGAATGAATGTAAGCCCCTTAGACAGGACTTGTATCTCCTCCTGACTCAAATCATATCTAGATAAATTAAAAACTATATCATTTTCCTCCCTTCCCACATTTTCTTGATATTCCTGTTGGGCTGTCTGTCGGTAAATAACTTGCGCTTCTGGCACCCCCTGCTGATGGAGCGCGTTCTCCCCTCTCTGGTTAATGACCTGATGGGGAAAGGATGTTTGCTGTTAAAAGCCTGCTCAGAGTTTGAACATACCAGGCCACTTATGTTACTGTTACTGGCACCAGTATCACCATTCGTTCCCATTGCTAATGTGTTAATAACTTTCCTCCGAACCACTGGTTCAGGCTGTGAAACCTGTTGGATATTGGCTATCCCATCCATGGTAGGAGCCTGTACAGGTGGTGTTACAGCATTATCACTATTTATAATCTCAGCATTAGTTATAATGTTATCGCTAGTTTCAACAACAGCAGTGTCAGATACTACAATTGAATCAATGGCAGTTATATTTCCAAATGGCATAACATTATTTAGTCCATTCGTATTATTTACTATATTAGTAGATGCTGTATCTCCAATAGGAGTCGCATTGCCCCTGGGCCAGGTAAAAATATGGCCCAATTTAAAGTCGTTACTATCTCTCTGAAGTTTTGCCCTCTTCTGATTGAGAAGGCGTCTCTCATACTGCACGACATTGTCTAGCAACAAGTTACAGGCATTATCAACAGCGGAGGCAGTATAATTAACATAAATGTCTGAGCGCTGTCTTTGTATATCCTGCCTCAATGCTTCCTTAATCGGACTAAATAATTTGTTCAATAACCTCATATAATTGAGGCTTACCTCGATGTTTAACTGTTGCCATTCAAACAGCAGTTCCGGATATAGAGTGCCTGTGGTCGGCATTTTAAGCACTCTTAACCCTCTGGGGATAAGTCGACGCTGTATGCAGACTTCGAAATGCTGTCTTTGTGTCTGCATCCGTTTTAGTTTAATTAAATCCTGTTCCAACGTTTCGGTCGCTAAACGCAATTCTTCTCTGTTGTAGGATATGCCGATGTTTACCTCGTGTAAGCCTTCCTGTTCACCAAAATCTTCCAAAGGGTTCATATCAACTCACAAACAGTCCACCAAGCGATCGGAAGCAGGACGTGACATCTCAAGAGCTTCTTGGTTACCTCTTACAGTATACGGTAGTTCAATCTGTTGTTGTGCCCCTTCAATCATGCCTCCAGGTGGAACGAATAAGCTTAAAAGTAAATCCAAATGACAGAGCCTTCCGCTCGGAGTTAATTGCCTGATGTTAGCAGCAAAGACCAAGTAAAAAAATGAACAACAGAAGAGCAAAGCAATGAAGGGGTATAAAATACAAAGTCCCATAGACCAAGTCACTCGAAATTCATAAATTGCAATATATTCCGACACAATTCAGTGGTAGAAAGAAATTTATTTGCAATGCAGGTTAGCGCTTTCGCTGGTTAGCTTCTTCAGACCTTAATACAAATAAAACAACTATAATCAATGCTTTAAATATGCAAAAAGGCGCGAAACTTAAAATGCTACTTAAAGCTGTATCAATCCATTCATAGATGCCAGAATGTATACAATGATAAAAATGCATTATATCTTTAAAAATGTATCATGTCATTAAAAAATGTGTATATATTAACACAACATGCATTTACCTAGCAATTCAATACATGCTTAAAAACTCATAATATGTGGATTATAAACATTCTTAAAATAAACTCTTAATATAAAGAGTTTTTAATATAAAGAGTTGTTTAAAATAATGGACACTCCTACTAGTACATGTAATTCATTTGTTGTATCTCAATCTCCTCAACTTCAAAAGAAGTCGTAAAGGGACTTTTCCATTAAGTCCCGGTAACATATCGGATCTAAACTTGATAATCCAGTGTGTCTCTCTAGCCTCAGTGTAATTTTCCACATCCCCCCTCCTATGGGTTTCAAAAATCTGTTCTAAAATCCTAAACTTAAAGGAATGGTCCATACCTCTATCATGTACATGTTTGGCAAGTGCATTGCGCAAATTGCCTTTTCTAATATGGTATACATGTTCGCGAATCCTGTCTCTAAGACAGCGATTCGTCTTGCCTATGTAAAATGCCTGATGTTTATGTAGAAAAGTTAGCAGATGGAATGGTCAATACAGGCTTGTATCATAAACCATGCCACAGGAATACCTTGTTGCACCGTCATAGTATGCACCCAGGTTTTGTCTATAAAAACATAGTTTGATGACAAGCTATGCGTATCTCCAGATATACTCCTGTAGATTCAGCATACAGAATGGATATGAATGATCTGGAGAAAAGGCTAAGAGAAAGATGTCATAGCACAATTGATTTCACGACAGGGACAGAAGATATGTTAGATCTTAGGAGTACTAGAGCTAAGCCTTATTTTTCCAGTAGTGGTGATGATCATTGCATAGTCAACATTGACGACACCACTGTGACAGATAGTCCGTGTGGGACTATTCAGCAGGTTTTGTTTCCAGTGCATTATACAAAAGATATAGGTCCCATTAAAGACATTTTTATTAAGCATTGGCATGTGCTATCAGTAGACCCCAAAATCAAAGAGATTACTGGAGATAGACCTAGGTTTGTCTATAGGAACAAAAAGAACCTTAAGAACCTCCTATGTTATCCAAAGGCAATACATCATGATTTGAGCACAAGTCCATCTCTATCCATACCATGTAATAGATGTAATTTTTGCTCTTATATTTTAACTGATCCGGTTTTTATACACCCTTTGGGGTTGGGTGACTATACAATATGTGCACGTGGCAACTGCATGTCTATGAATGTAGTATACATGGCATCTTGCGGAGCCTGTCAGGCATTTTACATAGGCAAGACGAATCGCTGTCTTAGAGACAGGATTCGCGAACATGTATACCATATTAGAAAAGGCAATTTGCGCAATGCACTTGCCAAACATGTACATGATAGAGGTACGGACCATTCCTTTAAGTTTAGGATTTTAGAACAGATTTTTGAAACCCATAGGAGGGGGGATGTGGAAAATTATACTGAGGCCAGAGAGACACACTGGATTATCAAGTTTAGATCCGATATGTTACCGGGACTTAATGGAAAAGTCCCTTTATGACCTCTTTTGAAGTTGAGGAGATTGAGATACAACAAATGAATTACATGTACTAGTAGGAGTGTCCATTATTTAAAAAAAACTCTTTATATTAAAAACTCTTTATATTAAGAGTTTATTTTAAGAATGTTTATAATCCACATATTATGAGTTTTTAAGCATGTATTGAATTGCTAGGTAAATGCATGTTGTGTTAATATATACACATTTTTAATGACATGATACATTTTTAAAGATATAATGCATTTTTATCATTGTATACATTCTGGCATCTATGAATGGATTGATACAGCTTTAAGTAGCATTTTAAGTTTCGTGCCTTTTTGCATATTTAAAGCATTGATTATAGTTGTTTTATTTGTATTAAGGTCTGAAGAAGCTAACCAGTGAAAGCGCTAACCTGCACTGCAAATAAATTTCTTTCTACCACTGAATTGTGCCGGAATATATTGCAATTTATGAATTTCGAGTGACTTGGTCTATGGGACTTTGTATTTTATACCCCTTCATTGCTTTGCTCTTCTGTTGTTCATTTTTTTACTTGGTCTTTGCTGCTAACATCAGAGCATTAACTCCAAGCGGAAGGCTCTGTCATTTGGATTTACTTGTGAGAATTGCCTTAAAAGGAAGTAGCTCCCTGAAATTACCAAAAGGAGCTCCAGTGCCTGGCCAGCTGCTCCAAAAGGAGAAGCAAACTGTCTGCAGTCTAAACTGTGGTAGAGTCTACCGGGTGACTGCTCCACTTTTACCCAGCATTTAAAAGCCATCTGCCTTTTACCACAATGCAAACATATGTGAGCAAAGCAGCAAGCCAACCAAGCACACTTACCACTATTAAAGGCCCGGCAAGTCTTCACCTTCTTTGCCTACTCATCATGATATCTGGAAGTGGGTGGTCTAGCCATATCTATCACAACATTTAACCATATGTCTGCATAATGCTCTTCCCACTGCAGTGCCTTATTCATTGCAATCAGCTTCCAAAAGTTCTTAAATTACCAGAGCCAGGCTGACCCACTCCTAACATGGTGTGCTTCATGTATGGTCAAAATATATAATAACAGGTACAATGCATGCTGTGGGTCCTTCTCAACAATCACAACCATATAATAAAGGAAGCCTATAAGGCAGTTATTCCAATTTTTCAGCATAAACTTACTCGTTTGCCTCTTCTCTAAAGCAGCAGCAACCTCCACTAAATCCTTGCCTCCTGACCCATTGGCCTCTAAAGGATGCTGGATTCCATCAGCATGGAGCATATTAAAAGCATCAGGTTAATTCCCATGGCAAATGTTATCCATAATTATGACAGTTATACATGTCATAATAGAAGCCCCTAGCATAAAAGTCCTCAGCCCAACAAAGGGTTGTCTTCCATGACACCCCCAAGAGTCATTAAAATTCCATCTTGCCCTGTAACATATTTTTGACTTGCCAAGGGAAGTTGAGGAAAGGTTGAGGAAGAGGGGACTGATGCATCCTCAATGTCATCCCTAGAACCTAGGAGGAGAAGCTGCTGTGAGTTACCAAGTCATAATCAAGTCAAAAAGTCTATTCCTGCCTTCTTCAGTCAAAAGAGCCTTCTAGATACTCCTCCACTGTTTGATCCTACAGGTTAACTTATTCAGGACAATCAACATTAACCACATTACCTGCTGAGGTGGCTGGAGGTTGATCTACAGAAGAAGTGATTACTGGCCGCTCCACAGTTCAAGGTTCTAATGCTTCCTTATAAGACAGATGCCGCAGGTTTTTGGCACAAGTAAACTGTCCATAGTGTCCTCTGTAGTTATCGGTCTTGCCCTTTTGTTTTAAGTGGCCAATTAAGCTCCTGGCTGATGATTCTGTTTTCCTGCAAGCTCCTCAAAAGGCTTCCATCTTTTAAGCTATACATTCCCAACAAGACCTCACATCCTTTAGTGCTGGCATAGCTGGAGAGCAAGACAGAGAGAAAATAATTAACTTAGCAATTATTCTCTGGTAAAATGCAACACTACTCCTCCAGTGTTGTGAATGAACTTCTGAATATCAAAAACAAATCTACTATAACCAAAGGAATGCCTCTAAAATATGAAAAGAAAACCTGCCTAACTAAAAATAATTCCGGGCCAGATTCAAACACTGTATGCTTATATTTAGGAACCAACACTCCACACACCTAATTACACAAGCAGACACAGCGACTCAGTGCTTCAGGTAATTAATAAATAACAAAAAAAAAGCAGTTACATTAACTGTCCCTTGCAACCAAACTCTTCATTAATCTACCAGCACCAATGTCCCTTTACATTATTTTTTATTTTTTTATACATGCATATACCAGTCAACATAAAATAAATAGGTATTGAAAACCTACATGGCCTGAATGAGTATGAAGGTGTTTGAATGTACTAGGAATATCAACTAATTAGTGACTGTACCTGAGACTGTGTATTGTGTGCTTGGTGACAGAAAAGATCTACCTTGAGACATTTTTGCAAGCCTGTTAGAGTCAAGCACACCAAAGAAGGAGGAAGGGAGGCTGACTTTACTATACTTAATATATAATAAAATCCCAGCTCTGGCAATGTCTAAGAGTAGTACATGCCTATGTCTCAGAAGAGACCTTTCCCCTACTTGAGCCTCATGTCTGCTGTACTAAGCCCTGACACCCTATCCAGTGAGTAAGAACACCTTCAGCTACAGTTATGGTAAATACACTATCTAAAACACAATTAGGCAGGTTGTCAAGACAAAACCCACTTGGATAACTGATTGACTATAACTCCCTGTGTTTCCCACTGTTATCAAAGTTTTATTTAGTATTGTTAACTATCACAGAACACAGACTGATGGTGTGAGCACAAGCACAAGGTAGGATCAGATTCCAGGTATTGAACATACGACTTAAACTAATCAGCTCTATGTTAAGATAGATAAGACAAAACAGCACATACTGCCTACCTTAATCTGCCTAAAACACTGGATAAAATAATCCGCTCAGCCATTGTAAACAAAGTCACAGAAACAGGCATAAACCCCTCTGTAACTCACTGGATAGACAGATGGGACCTAGGAAGTTAGAACTGGACAGACCACGTCCACAAAGAGGCTGGTCACCACTGGACTCCACCAGGGGTCTGTGCTGGGTCCACTCCTCTTTGGCATCTATTTTTCAAAAGTCAAGACCAATGATCAGGGCCTCTGGCTTATCAAGTCTGCAGATGATCTCTCAAGATAGGAGCAATCATAGAAACCCTCTAAGAGACTAACATCTTACAGAAAGATCTAACCCAGACAAATGACTGGTGCAAAAGTTAAGGATTAAAACTCAATGCCAAGAAATGTGTAATAGGACCATTTTGGAAGTCAGACACCCAAGAAAACTGCTTTATTTAGAAAACACCCCTAAACACACAGTAATCAGGGATTTGGGAATTTATGTAGATAGTAACCTGACTTTTGAAAAACATGTCTAAGTTGGTAAGAAAATCATTCTATGTTACTCAACTTATAAGTAAGGACATGGCATCTAGGTCCAGGGAAGTCATTGTGCCACTATAAAGTCATTGTGCCATTATACTCAGCCCAGATCAGACCCATCATTGAGTATAATGCCCCCATCAGAATGTACCTGACCAGACACATGTAACAACTGCAACATCCACAGAGGTTTTTTACAAAAAGAATACAGGATGTAAACACAAAGTCCTATGCAGATCACCTCAAAGCCCTATCTCTATACTGTTTCCTACAGACTGCTGAGAGGTGAATTATGCCTGGCATGCAAGGCATCCTTGGACACTGCTCTGATGGATCCTTTGTATATCTGCAAAGCAAAAAGCACAAGAATTTCATAGAAGCAGCTAGGCTGCATAAATAAACTCTGATTCATAATTTTTACATGTAAATGTGGAAACAAGTAAGTGTTATTTATTGAAAATAGTAAAAGCTGTACCTGTCTGTTACAGTATGAAAGATTTTCTTGTACATGAGGCTTAGGTTGCTCTAATGCTTCTATTTGCTTACTTTAAGATCACTGTACCTCAGAGTAAAGTACAGTTGTGTACCTACCATAAATGTAGATGTTCGAGTGTATTCACTGTTGCAGTTATTACACTTGGGTTATCCTGCTGGCAGGTGACCCATAGTCAGCCCGAGTTCCAAAATCTTGGTCCGGTGTCGGTTGCTGTCGCCTCTTTCCTGACGTCAGTGTGCCAGGGGTATAAAAGTTGCAACTGATGCCATTTTCTTCAGTTTTTCTTGTCCCAGATGTCAGGTGCCCCCAGATATGAAGGCTGTAAAGATAAAAATATGCCAAACAACCATGCATATATCACTAAAAACATTTTCTTCTTCTAAAAGCAAATACACCACATAGGTTGTATAGAGTTGAGAAGTACAGAGTAGTCCCAGCAAAGAGGGGGATGGAGGGTGGGTAACCAGGACTGCAACAGTGAATGTACTCGAACATCTACATTTATGGTAGGTACACAACTGTACTATGTTCATCGTGTTTCACTGTTGCAGTCATTACACTTGGGTAGAATCCCAAAGCTGAGGTAGGGTGGCTGGGTCTAGATTGGATTTGGCGAGGCTAACAAGCCCTGCAGAACTGCAGTGGCAAAGCCTGCTCTGGATTTGGAGTAGAGAGGTAGGTGGTAGTGCTTGGTAAAAGTGTGCACTGAGCTCCAAGTTGCAGCTTCTAATATGTCTTTGGTTGGTACCCGTCTGAGGAAAGCTGCTGAAGTGGCTGCTGCTCTGGTAGAATGAGGCGTAATGCCCTTCGGCACAGATTTGCCATGTTGTGCATAACAGAGGCGGATGCAGTGCCCTATCCATTTGGAGATTGTCTGCTTTGTAATAGGTTTTCCTTGTGATCCTTCAGCATATGCTACAAACAGTTGCTCATTTTTTCTGAAGGATTTTGTTTTGTCCAAGTAAAATCGTAGCTGCCTGTGTATATCCAAAGAGTGCAGAAGTCTTTCCCCTTTATTCTGGGGATTTGGGTAGAAAGTAGGCACACGAATAGTTTGGTTTAAGGCCATGTTGGAGACCACTTTTGGCATGAATGTTGGGTTCATCCTTAGACAAACCCTGTCCTGGTGAAAAATGAGGAAAGGTTCCACAGCCATCAATGCCTGTAACTCTGAAACTCTTCTTGCTGAAGTTATTGCTAGGAGCAGAGCAGTTTTCCATGACAAGAATTTTAGATCAGCTGTGCTGGCTAGTTCAAAAGAAGGCAGTGTTAGTTTTTCTAAAACAAAGTTGAGGTCCCAAGTAGGTACTGGTGCTCTCCTAGGGGGTCTTATATTCTTTGCCCCTCTGAGGTACTGTCATAGTAGAGGGTGTGAAAAAATAGGAGGATCCGTAATGTAATGAGCTAAAATGGCAGTGGCATGGATTTTAATAGAAGAAAAAGATAGGCCTTTGACCAACATCTCAGTCAGGTATTGTAAAATCTGAGGCATATTAGGGACCGGTGGGTCGAGCCCTTGTTCCTGGTACCAAGCACAGAATCTCTTCCATTTTTCCGCATAAGATTTCCTAGTGCTTGGTCTCCTGGCTTCCAAAATTACATCCATAACAGCTTTAGAGAGAGGTGCAGTCTGAGTGGCTACATTATCTGCCATGCTGCCAGGTTTAAGGTTCTGAGTTGACTGTGCAGAATTTGATTGTTTTGCTGTGTCAGAAGATGAGGGATTTGAGGTAGCGGCCAAGGCAGGCCTTGGGACAAAATCTTTAGGATTGGGTACCAGTGCTGGCGTGGCCAGTCTGGTGCAATTAGGATCATTTTTGGCCTCTCTTGTCTGACTTTTAGAGGCACCTTGGTGAGAAGAGGCATCGGAGGGAAAGCATAGACTGTCAGGTTTTTCCATTTGAAAGATAGAGCATCCACTTTCCATGCTTGAGAGTGATAAGTCCTTGTGCAAAATTTCTGTAATTGACAATTGTAAGGGGAGGCAAATAGATCTATGTCTGGGCATCCCCATTCCCTTGTTATCATGTTGAACACTTGTGGATTTAGTTTCCATTCATGAGGATCCATGAGATTTCTGCTTAGTTCATCTGCCAGTGTATTTTTTGTTCCTGGCAGGAATTGTGCTTGCAGATATACCTGGTAAGTCAGTGCTGTGTTCCACAAAGTCATGGCTTGTCTGCATAGGGGGTAGGAATGTGTGCCCCCTTGCTTGTTTATGTACCACATAACTGTGGTGTTGTCCGTCTTTATTAATAATTGTCCTAGATGTATTAGGTCCTTGAAGGCTGTCAGGGCATTCTGTACAGCTAGCATCTCTTTTTGATTGATGTGAAGATGCATTTGTTCCTTGGGCCACGTGCCCTGAATACATTTTCCTACCATATGTGCTCCCCAGGCGTAATCCGATGCATCCGTTGTTATTGTCTGCCTGGCTGTAGGTAAGGTGAAAGGCTGTCCCTTGTTGTGGTGACAGGCCTGGGACCACCATCGAAACTCCTGTTGTAAGCAGGGAATCAAGGTTATGATTGTCTCTAGGCTGTGACAATGCTGAGTCCAAACACTTTTTAGATACCATTGTAGTTTCCTCATATGCAGTTTGGCATATGGAATTAGTAGAATGCAAGATGCCATGAAACCCAGGGCCTGCAGAATTTTTCTTGCAGGGAGCTGGGTCTTTGTTGCCATCATTTGAAAGTAATGAGTCAGTTGCCTTTATTTGTCTGGCGTGAGATAAGCCATATGGGTAGTTGTATTTAAGCTTGTACCCAGGAATATTATATATATATATCTCTTAAGAGGGCACTAGTTTTGATTTATTTTCGTTTACTGTGTACCCTAGGCAGATTAGTAATCTTTTTACAAACTCCAGGTGCTTTAGAAGAATGTCCTTGCTCTCTGCTTGAATAAGGCAGTCTTCCAAGTAGGATATATTTGAATTCCTTTTTGTCTGCAAAATGCAATTACTGGTGCCAGGCATTTTGTGAAGATCCTGGGCACAGTAGACAAGCCAAAGGGCAGTGCAGAGAATTGATAATGCATTGAGCCTGCTATAAATCTGAGGTATCTTCTGCATGATTGTCTGATTGGGACATACAGATATGCCTCCTTGAGATCCAAAGTAACTAGCCAAGCCTCTTTGCCCAGCATGGGCAAGAGTTGTTGTAGTGTTAACATTTTGAATTTTGGAGCATCCAGGAAAGTATTTAGGATTGACAGGTCCAGTATTGGTCTCCATGCTTTGTCCTTTCTGGGAACTAGGAAAAGTCTTGAGTAAAATCCTTGGCCCTGTTCTTCTTGTGGAACATTTTGAATAGCTCCCATATCCATAAGAGCTGCAATCTGTTTTTGTGCCTCTGCCCATTGGTTTGGTGGCAGGTTTGGCATACCTTTTGGTTTTGGAAGCGTGTGGAAGTGGAACCTGTACCCTTGAGAAACTATATTCAACACCCATTGGTCTTGGGTGATCATGTGCCAATTTTTTGAGAAAAGTGCTAGCTTTCCCCCTAGGGGTGCTGTCAACTGGTAAGAGCTTGGTATTTGCAGAGGGAAGTCATTGTGATTGTTTCCTATAAGGTTGTGATTTGTCTTCTCCTCCTTTGGGGGCTGAAGCACCCCATTGTTTAGGTCTGTAGGAGCCTTGGGGCTGAGATCTGCCTCTTGGGTGTCTGTATCTGCCTCTTTGTGGCCTGTCTGACACAGGAAAGGACCAATTTTTTGAAGGCCAGTTCCTGCTAAATCTAGGTAGTTGAACCTGTAAGAAATCTTTCACAGTTTGCATTGACTTTGCTTTATCCTCCATTTTCTTTAAAACCTCTTCTGCCTTAACACCAAACAAGGTATCATGCGGTAGTGGAGCACCCAATAATTTCATTTTAACATGGTCAGGTAAACTTTGTTCTTTCAACCAAGCATGTCTTCGAATAACTGAGCCTGTAACTGCAGCTCTACAAGAAGCCTCTAATGAATCAAAACCACATTGCAGAGTATGCTTTCCCACTTGTTCAACTGCATGCAATAAATCCTGGATTTCTTTACAGTCAGGACCTTCTATATTTGTAACCATTTTCTGCTTTAACAATGACATGAGATACTGCTGATATTTAAGCATGTGAAACTGACAGTTTAAAGCTCTTACAGCTAAAGTAGCAGAAGTGTAAACTTTTTTCCCCCATCTGTCCAGAGCTCTGGAATCCCTATCTGAGGGGACAGGATTTTTGGCAGTGGAAGCTTTAACCCCTTTTGGACCCTGAGAAATAGTTTCTGGGTCCGCAGCGGGGTTTTTGTAAAGAAATTTATGAGAGTCAGGGACCCTGTAGTACCTGTCTGGCTTTACTGGTGCAGGGGGTAAAGAATCTGGGGACAGACTGGATTCAGAAAAAACATCATCAACAATATCAAGCACAGGGGGGATAGCCAAGGGCCTGTGCTGAGGCAATAGAAGGAAATCTCTGAGCCTTTTCTTGGATTCTGAGTAATCCTGGCTCTCCCAATGGAAATGCTCCCTCATTGTGTGTAGGGTTTCCCCAAAAGAGTAATCCTCAGGCGGTGAGGCTGAAGGAATGGACTCTTCAGCATCAGAGTCCTCATAGGGAGGGAGAGAATAGCCCTGGTCAGATGAAGAATCAGAAGAAATGGAAACCTGATCAGAGGAATCATAATCAGTGTCTTGCCTAGGCCTTTTGTCAGGAGGGGGATGGGAGCCCCTGATTAAAGTAATAAGGTCTCCGGCCATTTTAAGCATCTGTTTCTTAGGCATGGATGACTGTTCTGGAGAATGCTGCACTTGTTTCTTTGTCTTTAATGGTGTTTTTGACTTTGCCTTTGCTGCTGTAGTAGCTTTAATTGTAAGCTGTGAAGGTCTGAAAACACCCTCAGAAGCCAGTGCCTGCTCAGCGGCTCCGGACCCATCTGAGGGTATATTTTCCGTAGGCCCAATACCTTGAGTTTCCACAGACCTCGGTAGTGGGTGTCAGGGGCTGTGAAAGCACCTTACTGAGAACCGGCGAACTGGCGACTGGCTTAGAAGAGGCTTCGTCGTTGGTTTTGGACCTCAGATGCTTGTCTTTTTCTTTGTCTTTGCATTTATTATACATTGCGGTCGTCGGTTGTTCCGATGGCATTATGTAATTAAATCTTCGTCCAAAATAATGTAAAGCAAAATCAAACCGACATTTAATAGTGCGTTTATTAAATTTAGCACAAAACCGACAATTAGTGACGTCATGGTCAGGGCCTAGGCAAGGAATACAGTAAGAGTGAAAGTCCTTATGAGGTATTTGCTTCCCACAAGAAATACAATTATTAACTTTTACTGACATCGGTCTGGAGCAAGAAAAAGTTTCCCCAACGGGGTACTTAGCTTTATTGAAGACTTTGGTTCTGAAATTCAATTTTGAAAATCTCAGGAGTCGGCCGACCAGCACTTGCGAACTGCTTATGCTTCGGGCACCGCGCGGCAAGAAAGACTGAAGAAAATGCCATTGGTTGCAACTTTTATACCCCGGCGCACTGACATCAGGGAAGAGGCGACAGCAGCTGACACCGGACCAAGACTTTGGAACTCGGGCCAACTACGGGTCGCCTGCCAGCAGGATAAGCCAAGTGTAATGACTGCAACAGTGAAATACGATGAACATCTGAAATTCTATGATGTGCTGTAGTCTTGAAATTATCCTAAAACTTATTCTCACAGCCATGCTCAAATTTATTAGTGTTGAGCAAATGCGTATTAGAGACGTGCCTGTCTCTCAGCAGCAAGCCGACATAGTGATGAAAGACTGCGGGAGTATTACTAATATTTGCAAATAGAAATCATTCTGTAAGCTTTGTGTTCAACTACCAGTTCAACAAGGAGTTTCTGTGTGCTTTAAAGAGTGTTAAGAAGCTATAGACCAAGAAGGAGCAGCCTATTATAGTAATACAGCTCCGCAGGCAAAGAGTGCTTCCATGAGCAGTCTGGCTCACTCTGCATCAAAGGATACGAAAGAGTACATGACCACCATTTCAAATGAAAGTGCACCCTGACCAGATATTATATATTATTTATTTATGAAGCACTTTGATGAAAATTATGGTTTTCAAGGCACTGGCGCATAGTCGAGTGAAAATAAAGATGTCTCAGTACAGACCTTCCTACAATGAAATGCACATACCATCTAGTAAATTCCTTCAAATTTTTTATTTACTAAAATCCTCTCCAGAGGCTTTGTACCAAAACTAGGGAAGTAAGGCACAGTGAGCCCTATCCACAAGAGAAGGATCTTCAACTGATGCCAGAAACTGCAGAATTATCAGTCTCACCAGCATCCTGTGCAAGATTACTGAGAATATTGTTAGAAAACTTGTTCATAAGGGCATAGGTGATCTGTTGCTTCTAGAGATGACATGGTACACATTTGTTAACTATTCTACAATCACAGCACATGGAGAAATGTGATTGCAGTATCTTAAACAGACAGAGTTATGAAAGGCCAGGATCTGCAAGCAGCATCAAAAGCAATCCAGAAGAAGCATACACAGACAGTTCCAATAATAGTAGGATCAACAGGTCTAATAAAAAAGAATTTACAATCCTATTTTAATATGCTACCAGTACATGGAACCCCATTTAAACTACAGAAGGAGGCGATGTTGGGCACAGTGTGAGTGCTGAAAAGAGCACTCTTTTTCTAACATCAAAGACAGAAACGATAGTCATTTCATAAAGTCTAATCATACCCTGGCTTAGAAATTGGGTCCATTCTCGTCATGGTATCACTTGGAGAAATTAAACACAATGCTGCAGAACCAGGTGTGTAGGCTTCTTTCATTGTATTGCATCTCTAATGTTATGGCACAGTTTAGTGACAGACTGTGAGCAGTGTGCTTTAACCTATTTCTAGTGTTGTGGTGCAGTTTATTGTCAACCTGTGAGCAGTGTGGTTTAACCTATCTCTAGTGTCATTGGGCAGTTTAGTGGCAGACTTTGAGCAGTGTAGTTTAACCTATCTCTACTGTTGTGGTGGAGTTTATTGTCAGCCTGTGAGCAGTATGGTTTAATCTATCTCTAGTGTTGTGGGGCAGTTTAGTGGCAGACTGTGAGCAGTGTGGTTTAACTTATCTCTAGTATTGTGGGGCAGTTTAGTGTCAGACTATGAGCAGTGTGGTTTAACCTATCTCTAGTGTCATTGGGCAGTTTAGTGGCAGACTGTGAGCAGTGTGGTTTAATCTATCTACTGTTTTGGTGCAGTTTATTGAAAGACTGTGAGCATTGTGGTTTAACTTATCTCGTGTTGTGGGACAGTTTAGTGGCAGTCTGTGAACATTGTTGTTTAACTTATCTCTAGTGCTGTGTGGCAGTTTAGTGGCAGAATGAGCAGTGTAGTTTAACTTATCTCCAGTGTTGTGGTACGGTTTAGTGGCAGACTATGAGCAGTGTTGTTTAATTTATCTCTAGTGTTGTGGGGCAGTTTAGTGGCAGACGGTGAGCAGTGCGGTTAAACTTATCTCTAGTGTTGTTGGGCAGTTTAGTGGCAGACAGAGCAGTGTGGTTTAAGTTATCTCTAGCTTTGCAGAAAAGTTTAGTTGCAGACTGTGAGTAGTGTGGTTAACTTAATAATATTACTGCATTTGCTATATTTTGAAGTGCAGTGAAGAATCAAAATTATGCATGGATATGATTTAAAGAATTAAAACAAAACTCTACTTGATTTGTGCAGTTCAATTAAATGATTTTCTTACACAAGCAATCCCTGTCCAGCATGCCTACACTCAAGTATTTCATACCTCAGTAGCTTAAGGAAAGGTCACTCCTACTAAATTTTTTACCTTTTCTAAAGAAGTTACAATTTAGCTGGATGAAAAGTATACACAGATATATATATATATATATATATATATATATATATATATATTTAGCTGGATGAAAAGTATACATATATATATATATATATATATATATATATATATATATATATATATATATATATATATATATATACAGCCTACCTTGATATCACAAAAGCCTTCGACTCCATGAACAAATTGTAAACAAACCAAATGATTCAACAGTCAGTCAATTTGCAGTCGAATGAACTGACACTTGGCTTTCCCAACAGAACCTAAATGATACAGGTTGGAAGTCAACTGTCTTCACTGGTTTGAAATCAACAACAGAGTATTACAGGGCTGAGTTCCAAGTTTACTTTCACTTTGTAACTTCTTTCCAATTGTCTTGGTTTTCAGGCAACAAAAGACCCTCTTCACTTTGAAACTCTTTGTTTGGAGTGTTCAGATGAGGGGTCAGTACATGTTCAAAGGCAATCAGTGTTAAATATCTTTTAATGATAGTAGTAAAGCTGACAGATGTATGACTCAGCAAATGAAGTTTCCCTGTCCTTCATAAGGTACCAGCCCCTTTACGCATTTCAACACAAGTTACATGGAACAACAGCTTTCAAGTATCTAGAAGGCTGTTAGGCCTTAAGTTTGTCACTGGACCTAAACCTAGTCTTCCAAGGAAACGTATGCAGTTGGAAAACAACAGGAAATATAAAGAAACCTGCATATCTTAATGATTATGTAATGTGAAATGTCTTAGCATTTCTTTTTCCTTAAGTTTCATTATTCCAGGTATAGTGACTGACTGTCAACAACTTGTTTCTTATAAGCAAGAAAAGTGAAGATAATTAATTTGGTGTTTCTTTCATAGATTTCAGTAAGCTGTGCTTATGATATATTTTGGAAAAGTGTTGAGTGTTTGTTTATGTGCATACATGTTTCTAGTTATATTGCTTCAAAAAGAAGAGTGCTATAGTGTTAGAATATGTCACAAGATGGGTCGCAAACTGGCTCAAAGACAGAACCCACAGAGTGAGAGTTGCTGGAGGCATGTCAGACTCGAAACCGGTCACAAGTGGCATCCCACAGGGTTCTGTCCTGGGACCACTCTTGTTCGGTATATACTTTTCCAAGGTACAGGCAAACGTGGGAGGAATATGGCTCACCAAGTTCGCAGACGACTGCAAACTGGGCACCATAATCAACTCTCCAGCTGACACAAACATCCTTCAAAAAGGTCTCACAGAGACAGATAACTGGTGCCAGCACCATGGTTTAAAGCTAAATGCCAAAAAATGTATAGTCATACCCTTTGGCAAAAACAATGTGCCCACAAATTACCACATAGGTGGAAACCCATTAAGTACAGAGAAAGTGATTAGGGACCTGGGGACCCAAGTTGATAGCAATCTCTCCTTTGAAAACCACATTGCCAAAGTGGATAGAAAGACCTTCTACATAGCCCACCTCATCACGAAGGGTTTCACATCTAGATCAAGAGAGGTAATCATGCCCCTTTATTCATCCCTCATCAGGCCCATCATAGAATACAATGCCCCTTTTGGGATGTACCTTACCCGACACCTGCAGCAATTAGAAAGACCCCAAAAGTATCTCACCAAGAGGATCAAGGGTCTCAAACAGATGCCATATGCTGCTCAGTTAAAAAACTCCAGCTCTACTCAGTTGCATACCGCCTACTTCGAGGCGATCTATGCCTGACATACAAAGCTATGTCAAATCCAGAATTAATGGACATGCTCCACCTCAGTAAATCTAAATCCCTTAGAGCCACACACTCGAGGGACTTGAACCTCAGCACAGAAATAAATAGAACTTGCTGGAGGAACAGGTTCATAACCCAGAGGCTCCCTTCGCTCTGGAATAGAATTCCAGTTCATGTGAGGCAGAGCACCTCACTGAATTTCTTCAAGAAAAATCTTGATAGGTGGATGGGGGAACGTAGGTTTGTGCCAGGGATTACCCCCGTGTCACTATTAGACAGAGGCACAGTAAACTAAACCTTAAAAAGGGCACAGTATGCTCAAATCAAGGGGTGGCGTAAGCCATACAGAATCGGGCTAGGCTTATAATTGCCCCAGGGCAGATAGCCTAGTATGAACCTATGAACCTATGAATAGATTAGTCCTAAACTGCCTAGTTGCTTTTTCAATTCCTTCATATTTGGAAAGAACATAGTTTCTACCCCATAGCCGGCCTTAGGCATAGGCCAACTAGGCAGCCGCCTAGGGTGCCGCTGTTGCAGGGCTGCTTTTCCAGTATTTATTTGGTGTAGATAGACCAGGATGGGGGCACCAGATGATGTGGTAGGGGGTGCCGTGGAGCCCTTTTGCCTAGGGCACCACTTGACCTAAGGCCGCTCCTGTCTACCCATCCCCCATAAGCTGCTGACCCAACAAAAGTGCTATATTTCTGACACCATTTCACCAAACACCCCCTATGGACCTCTGATTCAGCTACCTCACAAAATGGCCTGCCCACTGGTACTGAAAATTGACATTCATGATGTCATGAATTATTCATTCCCACATTTGATATGCATAATGTCATGCATTATTCATTCCCACAGTGCATTACTCATTCCCACAGTGAGCTTGGCTAACCTGTTAAAGAATCTTAGATTGGAACACTAGTGTGCTTCTGCCTTTAATCAGACATGAATGCGCTACTTGAAAAGATGCACCTGAAAGAGAAAACACGCTACCCAATGACAAGGCTCACCTGCACAACTTTTGAATACAATATGCTGTGTTCATTTAGCTTTCACCTCCTTGTAGTTAATAAATAATCATTCTGCTTTGTGGTGTACTCTGCCACGCCCCTGACATATTTCTGTACTGCTAATGCCAAGACGGTGATCAGGCATCTTGGCTACCAAACTGAACCAAACTCTCAGATACTACATTACTCCATTCCTCACACTTATGTTGGTGACAGCATCTACATCCTGAATTATATTTTGCCTCGTAGATATTCATTTCCCTTTTTTAATTACTTATATATTTATTTGACACTCATGGAAATTAATTGGTCCTTTCTTGAATACCATGACCTCAGTCACAAAGGCAAAGATAAATAAAAAATACATATAAACAATTTAAGGTAATCTGTAAATCAGTATGCTTTGTGGAAGGGGGATTAAGCCAGAATACCCTAGGCAAAGGCCAGGCAGACATTAGGAAGATATGCAAACTCCATACAAACTATTGCCATAGGTCAGGATTGAACCCTGTCATTGAAGCTGTGTGAATGACACCTTAACCACTGAACCACCACCATGATATACATATATATATATATATATATATATATATATATATATATATATATTTATTTATTTTTTCAAATACAGAGCTAAGACATTCATTGTTCTGAATTCTGCACTACACAGAAACAGTGTTTTGTTTTCAGAGATCGTGTCGGTTCCTTCTAACATTTTATTTGCTCTTCTTATGAACCCTATCCGACCTCTGTTTTATTTTCTCATGTGGAATGCAGAATCATCCGTTCCATGCAACAGCACTGTCATATGGTACCAGTGCTTTAATTATGGTCCTAAAATACCTGATGAGTGTGCCATAACCTTCATTCACCTTTTAACAATTACATCCACATAGCTTAACTGCCCTGCCATTTGTTCATAATCATGCATTTTTTAATTACATATTATATCAGTTTTTAGAAATCTGGGGCACCTGAGTAAATATATATAGTCTCAAATGTGCTTTAAAAGAATGACGTTCCTCTTTTCAGGGCAGTTGCAAATGTTCCTTTCCCAAATTCCACCTGCAGTAAATCTGGAAAGAATGTATTCTAAAAGGGACAACTGCTGTTTCTCTATCAATCTTTTTTCAGCTTCCAAATTCAACAGCACAACCAGCCAAGTGAAATTGCTCAGGAGGATACTTTTTCCTTTGTAGGGCGAGTTCAGTCTAAATAAAAAAAGTCTGAGTTCAGACTATTTCTTCAGGATTGCTGTAATAAAAAAGATGACTTTGATGATGAAGATGATGAAGACGAGCCAATAATTCATGACAGCTGTTTACAGTTATTATTTTAATGAAGCTGTTTTTTCAAGATAATTTTGACCACAGTGTCTAGGTACTGAGGACTTATTCTGAGCACTTATGAGCTCAAGGCTTCAATATTTAAATTAGCAATTAAAATTAGTGTGTGTGCTGTTGTTTAGCAATTTTGGTTATTGATTGTTGTATTATCTTCTGTAATTCAATTGTAAAATATGTGTTATTTCTGAAGTAGAATCTCACTGATAAAAAATTCAGCATGCCAATGTGAATTTATAAAGCAGTTAGTATATTTTGCTTCCTGCACAATATACAGTCCTCAGATTAAGCTTCTCTAAACACAGAGTAATAAACAAGAAGCACTAAAAGTCTACATTATTATCCCTTTCTGGCATTATCATTACAACAATGTAAACAGTGAGAACGTTATCTGTGGAATTTATTTATGTCAAATCATTTAATGGGTTATAAAAGATATTTGGAAAACTTGTGTTTATAAGAAGGTTAATCACAGATCTGTGTATCGGCTGTCACTGACACTGCCCTCTGAAAAGGGCTTCTACTATGAATCTTCAAGTTACAAGTCCCAGAGGAAGCAATTCACTGAACACAACTGCACAAGAATTTAACTCCCCCAAATTAAATGTAAGAATTTTTGTAGGATCAAATTCCACTGCACCCCATGTGGGGAGTTAGCCCCACATGTATGCGTGCGCATACACACACACACACACACACACACACACACACACACACACACACACACACACACACACACACACACAACTCAAACTATGTATTCCAACTTCACAAAAACATGAAGAGAGAACTCTCCCAAAAGAAAGGAATTCGTGCCAGTGCACACTTAGAAAGTGATTTCCTATAGAAAACAGAGTGAGCAGTAGAGCAGCCAAAATAAAGCCCATTTGAGATATTGAGATACTACAGTTTTCTGATTATGTGAACTTGGTGTTTCCATCTGCATTCACACTAGTTATGCCCCCTTTGAAAAAGCCACTGTTTAACTTCAAAACAAAGTTGTGTTTTTAAAGATTAGCTGTTCAACACTGTGGTTATCACAGCAGAAAACAGAGATGTACATCTGAATTAACAAAACTTGTCAAATGGTGGCAGTAGAAATAGAAATCAGTATGTTTATTGCTACATTGTCATGTGAAACAATTTATAACAAGAGCAGAACTGATCTTAACCAGGTTGTAAGTAATCAACTAACATAAACACCTCATAAGGGAGATACTGTTGCACTGTGAAATATTTTAAATGAACAGAATATAAGAATGAATTCTATAGATCAGCAAAACAAAATATAAGAATGAATTCTATAGCTCAGCAGCAAAATGAAACAGAATGCAGGGGAGTGTTTCTTCCAGCTTTAGCGGGGTTGCACCACCTCAGACAATATGCATAAATAGCATAGATAATGCCTTTGGTAATTGCTTTTGTCTTTTATTTTTTACTGCATATTTTTTCCCTGTTGTTATTCCATTTGATGATGTTTTCTTTCTGCCTAGTACTTTGTTCAAGTATGCTGAATGTGAAGTATGCTGGCAGAAATTTAATATATACATGCACACATTTATCTACATATAGATATATGGCTAGATAGATGCATATAAATATAGATATTGATATAGATATAGATCCCGTTAGATTACCTAAGTTTGAGCCACAGTTGCTCAAGCATAACAGCCAGTGGTTCTAGCCTCATTGCTTCTACCCTTCCCTCTAAACTTAACCAACCACTGCTTTACTCTGTTTAACTCCTTCTTCAGTATGTAAACTTATGCTTCATTGGCTGCATGTATACCTCATTCAAGATCTATATGCTTGCATGTAATCAAACTATTCCTTGTGTAAAATGTTGAATGCTTCTCTGCTTATACTGGATTACTCTGAATATATGAGATTGTTGTTTTTATTATGTGCTTTGTTGTGTGCATATATGTCTGGTCTGTGGCTGAAATGGGTAATCAGTGGATCAGCCTTCTATCCTGGTAACAAAGCAAGAAAGACTAGATAGATAGATAGATAGATAGATAGATAGATAGATAGATAGATAGATAGATAGACAGACAGATAGAAAAAATGGTGGTGTCTTGTGAGGCTCGGCAGGAAAATGTGCATTATTTTTCTACTTCTATGTCAATTTTTAAGAAAAAAACTAAATCAGGGACAAAAAGAGACTGCAATCTAACTTACAGTAGTGAGAAACTTCTGGAAATTTGACAATCAAGCTCGCAGTGCAAATGGTTTGATGACCTGATATCGGCAGGGCCTGTGGGGCCTACAACACTCCTTAAGCAACAAAAACTGGGAAGGAGCAAGGCTACAATGGCTGTCAACATACACTTTAATAACAATAAAAGTAATTAAAAACAGATAAGTGTTTTCATGTAAAACAGCACTTCATCAGAACCATACAAAAAACTGTCTACTGAAGTCCTTTAAAAAGTAAAAGTTCCACCTCTCTCAGCAGGAAATCACATGGGGAGGGATGTGTATCTATGTAAGCAACAAATTATGTACTAACTTCCAGATAATCTCCACCCACTGCTCTGAAAAAATAAAGTTTCTGTCATTAAAGTGTAGACCCTTCTACTAACCAAGGGAATTTAATGGTGTAAGCAATACAGCTGTATACATCCCTCCCAGTGTTACTACAAAATGAGGCACTGGCAACCCTATACAAGAGAATCAGTGATTTGTAAAATCAGAATCCAGAAAAATGTGCACATAATAGCAGGATACTCCAACCAGGCAGTCCTTCCTCACTATTACCAACATATGGATTTTGTACCCAAGGGTGAGAACACATTAAAGTCTACACCATTGTGAAACTGGCATTCAAGGCATTGTCTCATCCACACCTGGGCAGTTGAGACCATATCTCCATCATGTTAGTTCCAGCATACAGACAATTACTAACCAGAGGAAGGCCCTCCAAAAAGCATATAAGGGTAATGCCAGATGGAGCAGTATCAGAATTCCAGGATTGCTTTGAATGCATAGACTGGAATATGTTCAGAGAAGCAGCCACTGTAAATCAGAAAACCAACCTGGAGGAGTACACAGAGACGGTGTTGGGTTACGTATCCAAATGTGTAGATAATGTAACAGTCAACAAGTGCACCATCATACAGGCCAACCAGAAACCCTGGCTCACAAGTGAATGCAACGCACGCCAGCTTCAAGGAAGGAACAGAAGAAGAAAACCAAAACCAAACAGTACCAAAATGAGGATCCTTGTCAGCAGAAACCACACAAAAACAGCCTTAACGCGTTTTATTTAAAATATCCAACAGAGCGTTTTCGCCACAGTAAACCGTGGCTTCTTCAGAGGCAATAAAAATCAAACATAAAACACTCCTTTTAAATCAGGTAGAATCAGGAAGTGACATCTTCCTGTTTCCTGAAAACGGCAGCAATTTCCTTTAAAACTTGTAAACATTTAAAACGTTTATGTACATACACACAACTCAATGCGTACAAGGCATGACCACAATCAATACCATCACAACATACAAAACCTACCTAAGACAACATACATTGAAAATATGAATGTTAAAAATATATCAAAATAAGACCAGGCGTTCAATGAAGAACATCCCCTAAGGGGTATGTGTAAATATGCAGAACTACAATTACAAGTTACTGTTAACTGTTACTTACACCCTGGGATATGTTTAAGTCTATCTTCAGTCTTATACCTACAAGTTAATATGAACAAAGTTAAAGTGAACCCTGAAATATAGGGAAGCTCGTTGATAGAATAAAAAGGGAAGTATATAAATATATATATCCTAATTGTTAAATTGACACAAACACCTATATGTAATGAAAGGGAGCCAGATCACCCTTATCTACATGGAGGTAACCAACAACAGTTAAAGTGCCAAACCAAGGGAGCTATAGTCTATCTAAGGTAGCTTTTTAATTTTAGTACAGGGGCTATATTGCAGTTACTATTCAACCCAGGATGTCTAAATGCGTCTAGGCGTAACTGCCATTCCAGTTCCTGGTTTTCCAAAATTAACGAAAAAGGGCCACCCCTAACCTTTAATGGTACATGGTCAATGGCCATAAATTGGAAGCTGTGACCTGGATTCAAGGCTATATGCTTTGCCAGTGCATTGTCGTCCTTATTGTTCTTAATCGCATACAAATGTTCATACATTCGGTCTCGGACACGTCGGTCCGTTTTCCCGATGTAGAACCCTTGGCAACAATTACACATGGCGATGTAAATAATAGATTTACTCTCACAGTTAAGGGTAAACCGGATGTCATACTTCTTGTCCCTGACTTTAAATGTCTCACCAGTTTGAACCTTATTACAAAATTTACAAAAACCGCATTTGAACATACCTCTCTTTTTATGAAATGTATTTTGGGGTACGTCCCTTTGTAGTAGTTCCTTGAGGTTATTTGATCTCCTAAAAATAAATCTAGGCTCACTACCTAGTTTTTCAACTAAAAGGGAGTTGGAAGATATAAGGTGCCAGTTCTTCCGTATTATATCCAAGATACCTTTAGAATTATTACTAAAGGTGGTGATAAAACTCAAGGAAAAGTCAAATTCTTCACATATTGATGTTGTTGTGGCAATCACCCCATTATCAAGTTCAAACTCATCAGGGCCTGTATTAATACTGGGGTCAACGTGTGCAGAATTTTTTTGGAATAATAAAGGTTTGTAAATACCATTGTTCCTTTTAAAAGTGACTTCCCCAATGAGATCTAATAGCATTTTGTCAGGGTACCCTCGGTTAATAAACATCTCTCTCAATAAAGCACATTCCTTGGTGAAATCTACCAGCGTACTGCACATTCTTCCTGCCCTCACCAGTTGTCCCTTCACAATGGACCTTTTCTGTTTGTATGGGTGAAAACTGGAGAAGTGCAGGAATGAATTGCAGTATGTAGATTTTCTGAATACAGTTGACGTCAATACTTGATCTACAGGGTCCTTTACTAACTTGACGTCAAGATAATCAATCTCACTGGCTGAAAATTTAAATGTAAATTTTAAGAATTCAGTTGTTGAATTAATAATTTCCACAAAGTCTGCAGCTTCTAATTCCGAGCCCCTGAACAATATAAAAATATCGTCAAGGAACCGGGTATAGAATATAACAGGCTCCATTAAACCTGGGACCGTCTTTAGGATATTAGCCTCCCAATATCCCATAACATAATTTGCTACTCCAGCCCCACATGGGGAGCCCATCGCTACACCACGTTTCTGTAAGAAAAAATCACCGTTAAAGGTGAAGTAGTTAGTGGTCAAGACAATTTCCAATAACTCTGTGGTCAAGTCTACTTCCAATTTAGAGGCCCCAAATGCCTGAAGCATAGACCCTATCCACTCCACCGCTTCTTGATGCGGTATAGAAGTGTATAGGTCTATGACATCTATAGTTAAAAAATTGTTTTCACCATTAAATGGGGTGCCATTGATACTGTCAAGAAACGACCACGAGTCCTTACATATACTGGGAATCCCTTTAATATATTTATCCAGTATATTTGTAATGAGCTTAGAACAGGGATATGTGATGGAAGACCTACCATCAATCAACGCTCTCATAGGGGGGTTGTTAATACTCTTGTGGATTTTAGGGATTCCGAACATGACAGGTATTTTTGGACAATTAATGTCAATATAATTGTACAAGTTCATGTCAATTTTTCCTGCCAGGAACAGGTCCCTAAAGTAACCCCTAATTCTCTGAGTGTTGCCATTGACCTCACTCTTTGAAGATTTTATATAGGCGTCAGTGTCAAGTAACGTAGTCATCTTCTCATTGTATGTTATATTATCAAATATCACTAACCCGCCACCCTTATCAGGTTTTAATACCCGTACAGGTAACCGACATATCCCATCTAATAACAGCATCTGTTCTTTAGTGATATTGGGGTTTCCTATGCTCACCCTATCATTACTGTTGGCAGCAAGAAATCTGAAATCCATTTCACATATATTCTCAAAAAATTGTAAGGTTGAGTGTAAAGGAGGATTAAAGACACTAGCTAGTTTCATGGTACATAAACCATCAGCCCTACCTTCTTTGTTAGAGTTGTCAGTGTCAATTTGTTGGTTAAACACCAATTTAAGATTCATTTTCCTCACAAAACATTTTAGTTCTATGATTTCCTTAGAAATACTCCCATTCCTACTAGGAACAAAGGAATTACCAAAAGCTAGTAATTCAACCAGCTGCTCGTCAAGGATAATGTCGGAAAAATTGTAAATCCTAAAATCGCCATTCTTATTAGTAAGGATGGCGGGATGACCATGTACCAAAATTAAAGGGGGCGGGTCAGTGTCCACCAATAGTGAAGGAGATGGCCCAGGTTTGTCCAACCCATTAATATCTAGGTTGTCATCTAATTCCTTCTCCTGTTCACATAGGACTTGTTGCTGCGTTGGCCTAAAAAATTATTACCATTATTCTGGTTGCCTGATTTATTATTAGTGCTTGGACCATGTTGGAAATTACCAGGTCCCCCTTTATTTCTAGCAAACCCCTTAATTCTATT
This sequence comes from Protopterus annectens, assembly GCF_019279795.1. Taxonomy (NCBI): domain Eukaryota; kingdom Metazoa; phylum Chordata; order Ceratodontiformes; family Protopteridae; genus Protopterus; species Protopterus annectens. The sequence goes on from NC_056733.1 coordinate 602,013,950, forward strand.
ACTCCGTCTTGGTCCTGGGTTTTCATATCCCTCATTGTTGTCTTCTTCTATTATGTCATCCAACCCACTCCTGTCTTCCTCCACATCTATCGTCTGGCTATCACTAGTACAGCCTAGACGGGTGTCCCTAGGTCCCTTTAAATTAGGATATGCACACTTCTTAGAATAAGCTTCCCTGTCTCTAATCAGTTTTCTATTTTTGTTGCCCTTCAACTTCAACAACAACGTATCAATACTAGATAAGATCCGTCCATAGTCGAATCTATATCTATTAAAGTCAAGGTCAATTTTAATATCTTTATCCAAGTTGTTAATATCATTCATTAATGAGTCCATATGCAACGCATAATGCTTGACAATTAGTTCTAACAGTTCAACACCTTGTTTCTGAAAAAGTGCTTCCAGGTCAACCGAAAAGTCCTGGTCGGTTATTAAGCCAGATGGCGTAAAGTTGTTCCGTAACCCTTTCGGTATCAAGTTCTCAATGATGCATTGCTTGAAATAAGCCGACTCCAACTGCAACTTTTTTAATTTGAGCAGTTTGGAGTCAAATAGTTTAAGCTTATCTGCTAAACATGTATTTTTAACATTAGGTGCAACGATACCGGGTAGCGTACCTTGTTGTCCAAACGTAAGGTTAGTAGTGTCCAACAACCAACCCCCTAGGTCCGGTAACCCAGAGATGGTTCCAGTAGGTCCGCTGTAAACATTGTCCAAAGCTGCTGTATCAGTCCGTAAATCGGAATTGGAACGATCACTTGAGACCGCTACAGCATACGTAGCCGGGCGCCCTGCCCTCTCCTCAGTTCCAAAACCATCACCAGAGAGTGAAAAAATACCTCCCTGACTGTTAGCTGGACCAGCCGCGTTGTTAGCAATAAAATTCTGCCGTTCCGGCTGTCCCGCTGGAATCCAATCATCTAGGCTCCCTTGACTCGAACCCGTCTTACTGGCAACACCGGAAATTCCTACTCTCGGCGTCCGATACATAGTCTGCATGTCATCAATCCTTGAATTCATCTGGTCAAGCCTAGCAGACAGTCCGGCAATTAAACCGGCTAAGTCTGTGTCAGCGTTGTCACTGCCACTCGCCATAAAAGTGCTTAGTGGGAAACTGCCAAGACAAACAGGAATCCTCACAAATAACGACCACGAACAGAAGAAGAAAACCAAAACCAAACAGTACCAAAATGAGGATCCTTGTCAGCAGAAACCACACAAGAAAAGCCTTAACGCATTTTATTTAAAATATCCAACAGAGCGTTTTCGCCACAGTGAACCGTGGCTTCTTCAGAGGCAATAAAAATCAAACATAAAACACTCCTTTTAAATCAGGTGGAATCAGGAAGTGACATCTTCCTGTTTCCTGAAAACGGCAGCAATTTTCTTTAAAACTTATAAACATTTAAAACGTTTATGTACATACACACAACTCAATGCGCACAAGGCATGACCACAATCAATACCATCACAACATGTGAAACCTACCTAAGACAACATAAATTGGAAATATGAATGTTAAAAATACATCAAAATAAGACCAGGCGCTCAATGGGAAACATCTCCTAAGGGGTATATGTAAATATGCAGAACTACAATTACAAGTTACTGCTAACTATTACCTACACCCTGGGATATGTTTAACCTGTATTCAGTCTTATACCTACAAGTTAATATGAACAAAATTAATATACAACCCTAAAATATAGGGAAGCTCATTGATAGAATAAAAAAGGGGGGTATATAAATATACATATCCTAATTATTAAATTGACACAAACACCTATATATAATGATGAAAGGGAGCCAAATCACCCTTATCTACATGGAGGTGACCAACAACAGTTAAAGTACCAAACCACGGGAGCTATAGTCTATCTAAGGTAGCTTTTTAATTTTAGTACAGGGGCTATGTTGCAGTTACTATTCAACCCAGGATGTCTAAATGCGTCTAGGCGTAACTGCCATTCCAGTTCCCGGTTTTCCAAAATTAACGAAAAAGGGCCACCCCTAACCTTTAATGGTACATGGTCAATGGCCATAAATTGGAAGCTGTGACCTGGATTCAAGGCTATATGCTTTGCCAGTGCATTGTCGTCCTTATTGTTCTTAATCGCATACAAATGTTCATACATTCGGTCTCGGACACGTCGGTCCGTTTTCCCATTGAGCGCCTGGTCTTATTTTGATGTATTTTTAACATTCATATTTCCAATTTATGTTGTCTTAGGTAGGTTTCACATGTTGTGATGGTATTGATTGTGGTCATGCCTTGTGCGCATTGAGTTGTGTGTATGTACATAAACGTTTTAAATGTTTATAAGTTTTAAAGAAAATTGCTGCCGTTTTCAGGAAACAGGAAGATGTCACTTCCTGATTCCACCTGATTTAAAAGGAGTGTTTTATGTTTGATTTTTATTGCCTCTGAAGAAGCCACAGTTCACTGTGGCGAAAACGCTCTGTTGGATATTTTAAATAAAACGCGTTAAGGCTTTTCTTGTGTGGTTTCTGCTGACAAGGATCCTCATTTTAGCTTCAAGGAAGGAAACAAGAAGGAGCTCAGGCACACCAGAGTGAACCTAAAAAAGGGGTGTGAGAGAGGCAAAAAGGGCATAAGGTCAAAAACTCCAAAATCACCTCTCTGACTAAAAGGATGCAAACCCACTGTGACAAGGAATTCAGGCCATAATGGATTACAAGCCCACTTCTTCTTGGTGTGAGGACAACACTGAATTCCTGAACAAGCTCAACATATACTTCAGTAGGTTTGAAGGAAGAAACAGCACAAAACCAATGAAAGCTCCATCAAGCCAGAATGAAGAGGTGCTCATCCTAAATCCAACTGATGTCCATAGAACCTTGATGAGGATAAATCAGAGAAAAGTGTCTGGTCCTGATAACTTTCTGGGAAGGGTTCTAAGGGAGGGACTCTACTGAGCAACTGACAAATGTACTCACAGACATATTCAATACCTCAATACCTCATTGTAACAAGCCATTGTTCCCAGGTGCTTCAAGAACACCACCATAATACCTCTGCCTAAGAAGTCTCCACCAAAGGACCTCAATGACTACCACCCTGTGAGGTCTCACCTCCATGGTAATGATGTGCCTAGAAAGGCTGGTCAAGGGCCACTTAATATCCAGACTTCAGTCATCCTTGGACCCACTCCAATTTGTGTACAAACCAAAATGATCCATGGTAGATGATATTTCACTGTCATTCCACGTATCGTTTGACCACCTGGAAAACAACAACAGATATGTGTGCATGTTATTCATTGATTTCAGTTTGGCATTCAACACAGTCATGCCGCAACAATTGATAGAGAAGCTAACCCAACTACGTATCAGCATTCCAATCTGCAATTGGATTCTGGACTTCCTTATTGAAAGACCACAAACAGTATGTACAGGAAATAACACCTCAAATAGTATCACCTTGAGCACTGGTGTATCTCAAGGCTGTGTTCTGAGCCCTCTGCTATTCACTCTGCTAACGTACGACTGCACTGCCAAGTACAGCTCCAAACATATAATCAAGTTTGCAGATGATACCACAGTTGTGGGTCTCATCAGCAACGAGTAGGAAACAGGCTATAGAGAGGAGGTGAGACAACTGATAACTTTGTGTGGTAACAACAGTCTGGCACTCAATGTGAAGAAGACCAAGGAGGTAATCGTGGATTTCAGAAGAAACCATAAGAAACATTCCCCACTCACAATCAATGGAGGAAAGAGTGGAGAGGATAAAAAGCACCAAGTTTCTTGGGATGTACATCTTGGAAGATTTGTCTTGGTCTGTGAACACAAATGCCATTGTTAAGAAAGCACAGTAATGCCTACACTTTCTGCGAAGGTTGAGAAGAGCAAATCTACCAGCCCCTATTCTCACAACCTTATACAGGGGCACAATTGAGAGCATCCTGACAAAGAGTTACAACTTGGTATGGCAACTGCTCCCCCACAGACCGCAAGTCCCTCCAAAGAGTAGTGAAAGCAGCAAAAAAGACTACCAGAACCACTCTATCATCTATTCAAGCCTTGCACCAGTCTCATTGTCTCAAAAGAGCCAGGAAAATATGCATGGACTGCACTTACCCTACATATGAACTGTTCTTGCACCTAACATCTGGGAGGTGTTATAGTAGAATACATTGCAAAATGGCCATATGTAGCAGAAGCATCTATTCCCTGGCCATCAGGCTACTGAGCCACAATAGCAGCTTACATCTTGCTTGACATTGGGGACGTTAGGTAATATTACAAGTGAGAAGCATATTTGCACGCAATAACCTTAAAAGGTCTTAAATACACTGTGCAATTAATCTAACAGAGTATACCCTTATTTCTGTGCAATATCAGCTGATGCTAAAACAGCATCCTGTGCAATATGTAACACCTATGAAATATTTGTGCAATAAATATCGTGTTTCCTTAGACTTGTGCCAACAGAATCCTGTGCAATAAGAAGTAGCTGTAGAATTCTTTGCAATAAATACCATGTCTCTTTAGCTTAGTAAATGCCTGTTGATATGTAAAACAGAAAATATTATGTAGTAGGAATGTTTAAATGTAGTAATGTGAATTGTTGTATATGTTCGTTGTTTGCACGTAGAGCCTGGAGAAATGTAATTTTGTTCAGTTGCACTTGTTGTGGTGTCTGAATGACAATAAAGTTTACTTTGACTTTAACTTAGATAGATAGATAGATAGATAGATAGATAGATAGATAGATAGATAGATGGATAGATAGATAGACAGATGGACAGATAAGATGAGGTAAATGCACCTTGGAGAAAGAGCAAGACACATGTTACATTGCAGGCATATAGTCACCTTAGAGTGGCATTAATAAAGTAAGGGGGTATTGGGTGGCTTTGCTTTCCACATGAGGTTGCCCAATGCAAAATCATTTTTTTATTTCTGTTATTGTCACTGCCCATACCAGTTACTCTTGTCTCAGAACACTAGTGAAAAAAAATAAAATTAATCTTCCCCAAACAGGGTTTAAATACCACAAGGGAGATGTGGTATATTAGCAGTATTCCAGGGTAACTAATGAGTGCCTAGGTGGATGATGATGACGTGGAGCTCAAGATCAGCAGCAGACTGCTGAGCTAAAAGAGAATTCATATAAAAGTGGAACCACTCCTCCAGTCATTTGAAATGAAGGCCATTTGTATATCTAATCTGATTATACCACAGCCATAACATTGTTTGTCAACCCTTTTCCTATGAGAAGCACCATAAAGCCTTTTAACTTCTTACTTATCCCAGGGTTCCAACTGTCCAGAGTTGGAAGTATCCTTCCTTCAAGCAAAAAAAAAAAACTGCTGTGGCAGATGTTCCTACACTTGTCACATTCTTACAGTGCCAGATGATCTGAAATGCTACATTTACTACTATTATAACATAAAGGAAATGTTATTCAGGTTTAGATTTAAATGTAAGTATTGTTGCCAGCTACCTATGATTGTATAGTGGCAGGTAAACATGGCTCTTAATTCAAAACATTTTAATTTTGTGCATTTTATATAAATAGAAGTTAATGTTTTTCATACATCCAAAAGCTGATATTAATTCTCCATATATCTATATAAAAAAGCATTTCTCAGAATGGGAGACCTCTGCTTACATCTGGCTAGAGAATGGTGTCTTCTGGTGGAGTTTCACCTGTAAACCAATTTGAAATTAAGTTTATTACCATTCTCTGCAGCCTGCTATGTGGGTAAATAACTATTATAAGCAGAAATTATGAAAAGCTGATGGTGCTTTTATTTTATTCTGATGTAATGTTGGCAAATTTGGCATCAGAGATTTCTAACAGAAGACACACAGATTTTGGGCCAATTTTGATTTATGTTTTAACCAAGAAAAATATTATGGAAGGTTCAGAAATAGGAACTTTATCAAAAACACCAAGATGTATAGTGGATATGTCTGTTGACAGTGAAATGATAAAAAAAAATTATAAATGACAACTGTAAAATAATAAGAGGAAGTAATGATTTGTCTATCTTAGGGAAAACACCTAGTTTCATATACAAAAAATCAAGTAGTTTAAAAGAACTGTTACAACATGAAGACACCGATATAGTTTTACCTGAGACAGATAGACCAAAAGGGACTTACAAATATTTAAGTTGTTTTGCCTGCAGATTTATTCATGAGGGACCTTATGTTTGCTTAACTCATCTTAATCAAACCATTGCTGCTTCCAGCAGGTTTACATGTAATACATTTAATGTGGTTTACATTGCTTTATGCTCAGGATGAGAAGCATTCTATATAGGAATGACAACTAGAAAGTTAAGCAAATGTATTAAAGAACATTGTTATGCCATAAAAACTAAAGACACCAACAATACTTTGTATAGACGCACAATGTCATGTACTAATTTTAACAAATTTTCTTTTGCTGTTTTAGAGCATATTAATAAGGATATGAGAGGGGGCAATGTTAAAAACAAAGTGGAAAGAAAGGAGACTTTATGGCAGCTAAGCTTAGGTGCTGACATTTTACCGGGGTTAAATGAATACATAAACATTAAATGTTTTCTTGAAAAAAGAAAAAGTACATTTGATTGATTGATTGTTTGTAATCTTGTTAAATTAGTTAATTGAATTTCATCAGTTTTAATTAATGAATGTGTGTATTTAAACTGACTGTTTTAAGACAGATTTATTCTGAAGAAGTTTTTATGAAAGCGTGGATTAAAATGTTTTTAATGCTATTGCGTTGTTGGTTCTCTCTTGTGCTTCCAGCCTTTTTGTTTTTAGAAATTATGAAAAGAATGAAATCTAGAAAGTGGTCGGGTAATATTATGATGATTAGTACTGAGGTGGTAGCACCATCCTGCCAATCTCCCTTGTTCTACTGAAGAGCAATGCCTACAGCTGTAACGTGTAGTGGGCAGAGTTCCAGCTAAAAGAAAAGATAAAACAGAGAAGATGGGGATCCAGTATGACACTGAGACATTAGTGTCTTTTTGCACAATCCTTCACTTCAAATGATCATTTAAAGTAAAAAGTCAGAATTAGCAGCCAAACGACAAAGGAAAACATGTTCATAGAGAGCCTAATCTCTGTATATTGACTGGAAAGAATAAATCTGTTGAAAGGTAAAAAAAATGCTACTTTAAGTGAAGGAGAGCAGTGCAACCACATGATGGAAAATCCCATAGTAAAAGTCAGAAAAGAAACCTTATCACTGATGTTTGCGTTGGAGGAAAGTGATAAGCTTGACAAATCTATAAAGAGGTCAAAATCTTTAACAAAGAAATGTAAGAAAAGGCATTAATCTTTCATGACTCCTTAAACATAACACTCTTTTCCAAACCCACACCAGCCTTTGGTAACATAGAAGTATTACTGGCATGCCCACACATAAATAGCTGTAAACAGTTGTGCATTGCTGCCCTATATATTCCCCCAGGTAAAAATATCCCTGTATTGGAAGACGTTCTGTCCTGGACTAACTACAACATATCTAATGAAACTATTATTCTTGGTGATACCAATATAAATTGGCAAAATCTCATCTCTAACTCCCCAGAAAACAGTATAAACTTCATAGGTATATGCAACTTATCACCAGCCCCACACGTACATTGAACCACTGAACTGAGTCAACCTTAGACTGGATCCTGGTCTCAAACCCTGAGAAATATACTAATACTGGAACCCTCCCAAATGTCTTAAGTGATCACTTACCTGCCTTCACCCATAGAATTCATACTCAAATATCCAAAACACATTTATATAAAACGGGTCTATATTAAAAGACCGAAGAGGTGTTTCATCGAACACCTCTTGGTTGACACATAGAGCGAACGCATTAAAGCGCAAATGCTCAACACAGCGATTATTTCTTTCCCTGGGAAAGAAATCACTTGGCCATCCACATGTGTTTGCCCCTTTCTTCACTGTAGTGTGATCTCGGAGTTGGTATATTTAGTTAGGGGGGGTGTGGGGACCACAGCCCCCCACGTTGGGGGGTGTGGGGGGAGGAGACCCCACATTGTTATGTTTGAAAATGTGTGTGTTTGTGCTAGCAATTTCTTTCCCAGGGAAGGAATCGCTGTTTTGAGCATTCGCGTTTTAGTGCGTTCGCTCTTTATGTGTCGACCAAGAGGTGCTCGAAAGCTACTCTAAAAAGCCATAATTGGAACAGACTAAAAATACTACCTCTGTAAGATGCTGTAATCTACTTCAATAATGTCTTTCTTGACATGCTTAATAGTATGGCTCCCATTAGGACCAAACTTATAAATCATAACAATGCCCCTTGGCTAACAAGATATACCAAACAAGCACTTCTTACCAGAGACCAAGCCTGGAAAGAATGGAGAAAGAATAGAACCACACAAAATGAACTTACCTACAAATAGCTTTGTAATAGTGCTTAAAAATTTGTCATCAATGATAAAAACAGCTACTTCTCTACACAACTACCCACCAAAAATAACAATCCCCAAAAATTCTGGAAATTGGTTTCCTCACTCCTTAATCCTGGAACCCAGCATAACCCTTCACCATCTCACAACAAAGATCCACAAGAGATAGCCCACACGTTCAACTCTCACTTTATTGATACTATCCAAAAACTTGTCAAATAATTATCTCCAAACACTACTAATAAGTCTAATACACTAGAAACTAACTCTAATGTTACTCAATATAACCCTAGCTCTCATTCCTCCCCACCAATGAATACTCCAATAATATCCCAGTAGCCCCAGCTTTCTCTATACAACCAGTACCCACCTCTGTAGTACTTAAGCTACTAACTAAACTGAAATCATGCTCACCCTCTGCTAATAGCCTTCTATCTGCATATCTCAAAACTGCTGCAGATGCTATAGCATATCCTGTTAGTATTCTTATTAACCAATCTATCACTGAATCTTATGCCCACAACTCTGGAAAAAAAGCTATAATTACTCCTTTAGCTAAAGGTGATAATACCAAAGATCCTTCTAACTACTGACCCATCTCAGTATATTCTCCTCTTTCAAAAATTCTAGAAAAGTGCATACACATTCAATTGCTAAAACATCTCACTGATAACCTCCTTGCATTCATCCAACATAGCTTTCACCCAGGTCATAGCACTATTACAGCCTTACTTTCGTTCACCAATACTGTGAACAAAGCACTGGATACAGGTCTACCAACCACAGTCATTTTGTTGGACCTCTCCAAAGCTTTCGACACAGTCTCACATCCATAACTACTGCAACAACTTGAGTCACTGGGATGCTCCTTTCATACCCTAACTTGGTTTTCCAGCTACCTAAAAACATAGACAGACTTTCTATCCTGGACTAACTAAAAAAAAAAAAAAAACTATCTTAATATCTCCCCAGTAATACTGGGGTCCCCCGAGGGTCTATTCTTTGACCTCTGCTTTTCAATATTTTCATTAATAATCTCCATACTGCATCCCCACATAGTACACTGATCCAATACGTGAATGATTCTGCTATCATCACCTGTTCTACCAACTTCTCAAATCTCCTATAAATAACACAAGAGACCTTTACATCTATTAAAACTTGGATAAACAATGCACAACTTCTACTTAATCCCCAAAAATCTAAATTCGTACTGTTCTGAACTATAACACCAACTCATAACTTTAAGATATATTCATTAAACAATACTGTAATTAAATTAGTGAAAACAGCAAAATTACTAGGCTTCACAATTGATGACAAACTTTCCTATGATCAGCATATCCAAAATTCAATAAAACAAAATCATTTTAAGCTCAGCAAGCTCTATAGACATACATTTTAAATGGATAGCCCACAAAGATAAAATTGGAAGATAGTCTACTCCTCCCCTCCCTTATCTATCGAAGCCCCATCTTTACTAATCACCACACAGCACTTATGAATAAATTGCAATCATGCTACTCTAAAATAGCAAAGTTTGCCACTAAAATGCCAAATCACACACACCACTGTTTAGCCATTAAAAAACTGAACTGGATTGAATTCCCCCACTACCTAAATTGCACCCAATTAACTCCTGCACACAAACAAATCTATAACCCAGAAAGCTGACTTTCTCTTCAGACTATTCTACAAACCTACACCCAAACCTAGAATCTTCAGTCCACTAATAAGCAGCTCTTAAGTATATCCCTACCCAATAAACAAGCTGGACATAGCCTTTATTCCTATAGCATAGCCAAATTATGGAATGCCCTACCTTCGTCTAACACTCAAATGGACTCTATAAAATCCTTTAAATCTGCTCTAAGATGCCACTACTTCAATAATCATATCTGTCCCTGTAACCACATGACTTGAGCCACCTTAAACTAAGTTAATGTACACCTTTTTCCTTCCTTTCCATGTCAGTTTAAAATCTCTAGTTTTACTATACATCTCTTTGCTCCCAGTTCCACCTCTTGATCCACCTAATTTAGCTAAAAAAATATCTACTGTGAAATTCTATTAGGCATTATACATTTGATTTTTGTCAGTTTATTGCACATTATTATCTAATCATCATAATCTTGTCTCTATTATTTTGAATATTATTTCAGTTATTAAATTCTGCATTTGTATTTATACTTGGAGCTTTTCTCCCCTCGCCTCCACTGAAAATAGATTTCTGACACAGTGGACTTTCCTGGTCATAAAATGTTGATACATAAATGATAAATACATAAATAAAGGTTGTGTGGAAACCAAAAACAGAAGATTGAAAGAAATAGAAATAATCTTAATAGTGCATTCAGATGCATCGCAAGAACACACCACAGACATTATTACATGCTAAACTAATTGCATGGCTCTAGAAGCACAGAAAGAGGAACTGCATTATAGCCTGGTAGAACTGGAGGATAGATCCAACAGGAAGGAGTAATTAAGATTCATTGGTTTTGCAGAAAAAAAATTAAAGAAGAAAAAAAAAAGAATATCTGGAGGTTATATAATGAGCCCTGGTTGATGGGGTATAGTCACCAAGTGATACACTGATCAATAAGCATCCACAGGCAGTATTAGTTAAATGTCTGCCTTATCAGCAAAAAGAGGTAATCCATTTCAAACTATGGGAAAAGGGGAACAATTAATTGCTGGAGATAGCAGAGTACTTGTAGATAATGACTAGTCACTAGAGACATAAAAAAGAAAAGCATTTACTCCTGTAAGTTGTGCAGAGAGAATAAAAGCTTAGGTTCAAATTACTTTACCTACAATATTCACAGTATTGCACCTAGAAGGTTCAGAGGATTTCCTGGACCCTACACTGACAGTGTTACACTTGAACACTGAAGAATTATCTCTAGTGGCCTCAGAGGTAAGGATTAGTCTCCAGTTTTCACAGCAAAAGTCATCAAGGAATAATACATCACAGCATTCCGTGCAACATCCAATGCCAACAAAACCCTTTCCTCTTTTTAGCAACTGGATGGACTGGAGACAGAGGAAGCAATGGCATTTGTTAATAAAGACCTAGAAAATCATTGAAAATGGAAATGATCTCAGAGAATGAAGAGAGAAGAGTAAACTGAAAATAGTCATGTGACCCTTTAAACAAATATTACAACAGAACAGGCTTAAATGGATATTTAAATATTGTTTTGCACTATATTGTACTGTTTAGCAACCTGGAATTTAAATAGTAAAAGAAGGCTTTATGAACTGTGCTCACCAGCATTATTAGATCAGCATTTAGCCTATGCTAACTTTTAAGAACTTCTTTTTGGGCTCCAGAAGAAATTATAAGTGTATGGATTCATAATTGTTTTAATTATAAAGTTGAAAAGTGGTGGAAGTACAAATACAGTAAGAACTGTAAATTAACTTCACTTACAGCAATGTTCCCCCAGAAAATAATATTAAAGTAATGTGCAGGATCAATGTAATATAGTTCTATAGTTCTATATAGAGCCTGAAAGAGAAATTAAATCTAGCTGTGGATATTTATACTAAATAGTAGGAAAGATTGGGGGGGGGGGGGCAGATAAAAAATGAGATGATGTAGATATTCAGACTCTCAAAAGTATGTACCATACCACCCTTTCACTTAAGGCTGGATGTGAGTCTGAATGTGGAAAGCCATAATCTAGTATATGCTTACCATAAAAATAAAATCTAAATGTAAATAATTTTAGGGTTTGTTGGCTCAATATGTTTCAGTAACAGGTCCTGTATCAGCAAACAGAGAAATAAGAACAGAGGTGCTGAAATACAAAAATGCAAAGAACGGGTGAAAAACCCAGAGTAAGTGAGCGAGAGTGTTATGTTCAGAACAAGATGGGAAACTATAAAAGAATGGAGAAATTGAATAACGATTTTAAATGAATGGCTGTCTAGTAATCGTAAACGTGTATGTAAAGGGGGTTAAATGATAATATCAAACAGGCTACTATAACATTATATCTTAAGAAATGAAACCCCAACCGATTATGTTACAAGAGATGTACAAATCAAAACAAGCATAAGAAACTAGTTCAGAAATGGTTTAAATGAGGATAGTATGTGGGTTATGACAACTCTAGAAAGACAGGGGTAATAATTTTAATAACAACAGGTACCCCAATACTGATAAAAGAGAAAACAATAGACAAGGAAGCTAGGTATATAATGACTCAGGGATATTGGATGGGAAAATAATTACATCAATAAGTATTTATGTTCCACTAAAGATAGAAAAGCATGAGCTAAGGGACATTTTGAAAGATATAATAGCTTATCATCAGGGCATGTTGTGTATTGTTAGGGACTGGAACATAATAATGAACTTACAAGATGACAGTGCAAGTCCAAGATACATTAGATTAAGTAATATATAGGTGTTACTGCAAACATATATGTAAGATATGACAGAATACCATCGGAAAAAATCCAAGCATGCACATTTTTCAAATCGATACAATTCTTCCTCTAGAATTGACAAAATATACTTGATGCAGAAATACTAATTTATGATATATTGTTTGGAAACATTCTGATAATCTTATCAGACCATTCTCCTTTAAAACTAGAGTTAATGTTACTTTGGATTGAAATGATAAACTAAACTAAAGCACTGCTGGTGATTCCTCGCTAGTGTTTGCCACCCACTCTGCCCTTTGTTGATGTGCTTTTTAAACCTGGTGATTTTAAGCTGCCCATCCCTACTATAAATTGAGCTTAATACATTCTTCCCTTTCTACGTTGTTGTTGATATATTGAATTATTTATTTGTCTTTCCTTGTGGTTGGATTGAAAAAGCTAATTTTGCTTCTCATTGTCTGTTCTACTGATTTACTTGACCTGAATTCATTATCTAGCTAGCTGTTGTATAAAGTAGTGTGTTTTCACAATATAGCAAGCACTTGTTTTCTACATCAAGAGCTCAGTAGGTTTTCTATCTAGAGGACTGGCAGGTAGCCTGGCCTGCTTAGGTTGGGGAAACACTTGAGGTTTCTGCATGTAGTTTTACTAGCTGGAGGGTTTATTAATCAGCTTATCTTGTTTTTAGTGCCTTTGTAAATTCTGTACAAGTGAGTGTCTCTTGGCTCATTTATCAAAGCAAACTACTTTTATTGAATAATCACAGTTTAATAACCTGTTTGAAGTACACTGTTGTACCTGTATCTTTAAGTTTGTTTGTAGTAGCATTTTACTCCAGACACTCCTTTACTGTGATTTTACATTAGGAAGACTGCAATTATTCATCTAGTGACAGTACATGTTTACCTGGTCTATTTGAGCTGTGAAACACACAAAAGTGATGTAAGTATTTATTTTTTTTTTGCATTTCTCTTATATACTGTGACTGTACTTCAGCAGTTGCTGTTTAATTAGTTAGTTGCACTGTATTACATTGTGTCTATTAGTTGTAGGGCTGTTGTAGTTAGTTTGTGTGGTCTTGTTTCACTTGGGCTCCAAACCTGCTATTCTACATTAAGAAGGTGTTTTTCTCCACCCATGTGGCAGAAGTGTGCTGCTCTAACCTGTCTGTGTTGGGGATTGCTGGTAAAAGGCTTATTGTGTGCTTTCCTGATTGGTAGTTAGCTTAAAACTTGTTTCTCTTTGTTCATATTTAACTCTTGCATTTGTGTGGTGCTACTCTTCACTCAGTGGTGGTTAGCAGTGCCCTGTATAAATGCAAAAGCCTAGAAGCTAGGTTTTTCATTAAACAGCTCTCAGTGAAACCTTTCCAAGCTTTTCTGCTGCTATAGGCACAACTCAATTGTACACTGAACAGTGTTGCCTTATTGATCAGCCTTAGCCAGAACAAATAGGACTCCCAAATGGAAACCACTCACACACATAACAATGCAAAATATAGGTCCCTCTTCTAGTCTCAGCACTACCAGCACAGATGTGTCAAATTAACCCATTGCCTTCCCTAATAAAACATACAGTAAGAGCCTGCTATCATGGATGGGCAGTTTCCCATCATCTCTCTGGCCAGCCTGATAGACACTGGCATCCTGAGGCAATGTAGCATGTAGATGTAGTTACTCTATGAATTTGGAGGCAAGACTCTCACATAAGGACAAAAAAAATGTCAAGCATGTTGTCAGCACATACATAGGTACCACACTAAATAAGACATGATGCATAAACCCATGCATGCAGAGATACTCACTAGTAACTTTTCAAAAGATCAGAGGCCTCCCAAAAGGAAACCACTTACACACATAACAATGCAAAAAACAACCACAACACATAATAATGTACACAACAGTATCTCAACAAATAAGCCCATAAAGTGTAACACCACAAAACCTAATGTATTGGTCATAGAGGTGATTCCATTGTGAGACACATGGATGTTCCCCTCACCAGGCTGGAAAAGGAGTGGGTTACGGTTAGCTGCCTGTCAGGTGCCAGGATCCATCAAGTCACTCAAGCATTCAAGTCACTCAACCAAAAGTACTGGAATGACTAGTCATGGTCCATGTGGGGGTGAATGACCTGAAATGTACTTCACTGGAATATATGTAGAGAGACATGACAGAGCTTTCAGATTATGCATCACAGGCAGGTATAAGCTTGCCTTAAGCAGCATTCTACCTTCTCCAAGGATGATGCAACAATAGAAATAAAAAAAATGATTGACTTTGTGTGTAAAACATGTATTCAAATATCTCCTGAATTTGAAGAAAATAGTCATATAAAGAATTCCATTTACTTATGAAAGTTTGCAAATATAGTATTTCACAACTTAATATACTTCATCATTAACAAAGTAAGAAGTAGGAATGCAGAGAGGAAAGAAAAGAAGAAATGTTATGACAGAAGATGAGGAAGCAAGTTTCATTTCACACATGCTAAATCTTACAAGTAATGCAATTTATTTTCTAAAGAGTTAATTATTAATTATAGATAAGTAATTAACAGCAACGTAAGTAACATTATCAGATAATCACTCCTAAAATACATTTTTAAAAGAGGTCTTTAGGAACACAGTATTTATTTTTTTATTATACCAATTACCCAGATTAGTAATTTCATAGTTATATTTATACATTATTATTTTTTTCTATTTTGATCAAATAGTACATCCCATAATTATTCTACCTACTCAATATAGTCTCCATTAGTTATATTATAACCTGCAGAGCTCAATCTGACTTATGTTAGTTATGCTGGTTAGTCTGACAGATCTTTTGTTTATCTATTGAACTAGGAATTTTGATAAGTCTATGTTGATTGTTAAAGTTTTATATTTATATTGTAAAATGGTACATGCATTATTTCTGTTATCCTTTTTCTCATTAGGCCTGAATTATTATTTCTTAGTTTACTAGTTACTGGTAAATTGATCTTTTCCTTGGATTATTTATAATAACTTATATTAATGGTTTAAATAATCCAAGGAAAAGATCATTTTTTTAAGATATCTAAATAATAAATCACAAGTGGTCTTTCTTCAAGAAACTCACTGTAATCCTGGTAACTTTATAACTATTGCTCACTCTTCTTATAAAACTAAGGGAAGAGGAGTTATGATACTTTGGAAGAAAAACATTGTCATTCCCCAAATAATAAATAAATATGAAGATCAAGATGGTCTCTTCACTCCTGTTATTTTAAAGTTTAACAAGAGATTATGGACTTTAGATAACATCTACTGGTTTTCTGGTACGGGGGAAAATATTGCTAAAAACAACTAGACCTCATTACTAACATTTATAAAGGTAATATAATACTAGGGCAAGATTTCAACTGTACTATGGAGAATTTCAACACTACTAATAAAAGACTATTAAGACTTTCTGCCACTGAAAAAATCTTTAAGAAATGGATTCACTCTCTTAATTTACTTGATACATTTAATTTGAAGGATACTAAATCTCTACTTTTTTTCATCAGGATTACAAATATGGCACTCTAGAATAGATAGCGTTTCAGTTTCTCATGATTTGAATTCTAAAATTTAGTTTTTTACTATAATTCCATGCCCTATTTCTGATCATGATGCCCTTATCTTTAAGTTTCAAACTGATTTTAAAAGGCTATTCTTTTCAACTAGAATCCCAGCTTACATAAACACAATTAAAGATTTTAACCTATGGTTAGTCTCAGAATTATTTTTTTTCTTGAAACAAATATTACATCAGGTATCAATATAGTTATGATTTGGGATTCCTTAAAAGCTTGCATCTTTGGTAGAACCCTTACCTGATATAAGGAGAAAATTAAAGAATGGGATTCAGAATTACAAAATATTCAAACTCAACTTCTAATAACTAAATCCAAATATTCCAAAAATAATAATTCTAATATAAAAATATAGAAGATCTAAATAAATCTTATCTTAACATTTTGCGTATATATTACCCAATCAAATGTTTAGGTTAGCGAATACCTAAATGTCAACCTGGTAATATTGAAAAATTAAAACAACGAACAGCTGATTTAATGGGTTCCTATGAGTTCAAAGAAAAACGCATTATGTCGAATGTGTTTTCGTCGACACATGTAGAGCAAACAGGCAAAACAGCGAAGCTGCTGTTCAGCAAAATTTTTCCCTGGGAAAGAAGTCGCTTGACCGCTTCATTGTTTTGCCATGTTCTGAAGTATAGTGTGGTCCCTTGTCCAGTATAGCTCCTGAGCATGATTGTGCAACAGTTACTGACCTTATGGTTAGGGTGCGGGTTAAGGTAAGTGCATATGTATGAAAGTATTTACTGTTGTATATTTTATGTTAAATGTATGGTTGAGTTACGTGTGTATGTGTTTTCAGCTGTTTACTTTTGTTTTGGGGGGTAGAGTTAGGGTTAAGGTAAGTGTTGATGTGTTTGGAGCTGTTTATGTGAATGTGCGAGAGTTACTGACCTTAGGGTTAGGGTGCGGGTTAAGGTAAGTGCATATGGTTTAAAATGTTTATTGTTTTTTTTTTTGTTAAATGTATGTTTGGGTTATATGCATATGTGTATTTAGTTGTTTACTGTTTTTTGGGGGGGTATAATTAGGATTGGGTATATGTGTATGTGTTTGGAAGTGTGTAATGTGTTTTTTTTTTTTGCAGGGGTTGGAACAGCGATTTCTTTCCCTAGGAAAGAAATCGCTGTTCTTCGGATTCGACATTTTCAGCTTTCGCTGAAAATGTGTCGATGTAACATCATTCACTATTTTAAGCATTCAATGTTGCAATATAGACCTGATTTAACATAGGGAATGAATTCCCTCAGCTGCAAAAAATGTTTTAAACCAAAATGAAGTGGGGGACTCCACCCCCAACCCCCCATGTGGAGGGCTGTGCCCCCCACACCCCCTAACTAAATATACCAACTCTGAGATTGCTCTACAGTGGGGAAAGGGGCAAAATCCTCATAATAGCCAAGGGAATTCTTTCCCTGCATTAAATCGGTCATTTGCGTTTTTTTGCTTTCGCTATTACCACATCAATGTTTAGGTATTCGCTAACCTAAATGTTCAATCTGGTAACAGGAACCCTGACATTTTATCTCATAAATCAAACTTGGCAATGGAAAGATTAAAATTAACTCTTATTCTTTAACACCAAAACATATGTATAATTTATCATTGAGGATTAAAATGCCTTCAAAAACCAACAATATTGTAAAAATAAAACATGAAGGTTCTAATGAAAACCTATCTGATATTGGAGACATTTTTGTTGCTTTTAAATATCATTATACTGTTAATAATAAAGTTGTAAATCCAGATGTTAACTTTTCAAATTTAAATTAAATTTAGAATCTCTTAATATTAAGAAAATTCCAGAAGAATTAAAACTAAATTTCAAATACATATTTTACATAAAGAAATTATAAATAATATTAAAATATTAAAAGCCAACAAAATGCCATTAATGGATGGAATAATAACATCAATCTATAAACTTTTTCTCTATTCCATTTTATTTTTTCATAAGACTTTGAAATTCAAGCACAAAGAAAATTTCCTCCTTCTTATAAATATTTATTAATCACCCTTATCCTAAAAGAGAATAAAAACACTCAATTCTGTGGCTCCTGCAGACCTAGCTCTCTTCTAAATAATGATTTTAATACCTTCTTATCTATTATTACTTATAGAGTAAAAGAACTCTTAACTCGTATAATAAATCACTCATTACAATATTAGAAGAATATTAACCCTTACAGATTTCTTAAATATGGAAAATGAAGAAGCCCTGATTACTGGTTTAGATATCGGAAAGGCATTTGACTCCTTAAATCGGGATTATTTATTTAAAATTCTAAATTTGATTTTCTCTTTAATTATTTTTCTTTTAAAGAATATATGTAATAACTTAGTTTATGTTAAGATAGGCCCTTTTATTTCAGAATCCATTCCTTTAACTAAAGGTACTAAACAAGGTTGCCTGTTATTTCCAATTGTATTTGCTGTTGCTATTGAAATCTTTGCCATTCTAATTCAAAATAATTCTAATTCAAATATTGATGGAATTGATTTATATAATCAATATTCTTACAAAATTATGCTATATGCAGATAGTGTTCTACAACTATTACCTAATTCAAGAGTAACTCTCTCAGAACTGGAAACTACTATACATTTGTTTCAATCCATCTCTGGTCTTCAGTTTAATCAATGTAAATCTAAATATATGGTATTAAACAAAAAGAAGAAATTATAGATTTGTAAAAATCATATTATAGGAAAACAAACAAAATTCCCTTTATTATCTGGGTATAGTTCTACTTAGTGCTGTAGAAAAGACAATATCACCTAATTATAATAATATTATAAAAATAATAAAAATATTACTGCTAAATGCAATAAACTTTTAATTTCCTTTGAAGATAGACTTCAGTTAATAAAAATTATTCTTCTACCAAAAATATTACATATTGCTCAAGCACTTTCTATGTATCCAGATGAACATCTTATTAATTATATAAATACGCTCTTATTAAAAATTCATATGGTTTCCTAATAGAAATAGAATAGCTTTTCTTTATCGCATTAGACCATGGGATCAGGGAGGGATCAACTTCCCTGCTACTGAAACTCATATCAATGCTTCAGTATTTAAAATCATCTTGACTGGGTAGATGGTAGATCCAAATTATCTTTCTAACTGGAAATCTTTACATTTAATAATTTTAGAAAAATATAATGTTCAGCTAACTTCTCCTTAAAAATCAAACTAATACATTATGTCACTTTATTTGTTATATTACACAATATTATACCTCTGTACCTAGAAAATTTAATTTCATAAACTCTATACTTAATAGTTTCAAAAAAAATATTCTTGCTAATGTAGACACCAAACTCTGGTTTGAAACTTTAATCCCTTTAATATCACCATTTTTTTGATAAAGTTCATAATAACATATTTAGTTATTGAGAAACAAAAAATTCATCTGCTGGCATCACTGCTTGAAGAACCCAATGTTAGAGAAATTCATCAACTTATAAAGGAGTTTGATTTGGATTCTCCTGATTGGTTACTGTTACAAAGTGTGATAGCGTATTCACATGACATTTGTGAAATCCTTAGTAACTCATTTTTAAAGAAACCCTTAAATTAATAAATTATTTATATGAAATTATCTACAATAAATCAAACATTTAGAATCTAACTTCAAAATTATATAAAATCCTAATAAATTACAGGATAAAACCACAAGATAAATATTGGAATCATATTACTATGGGTCATATTTTTTGTCTCATGAGAACAAATCTCAAATTTTATCTGTCAAATTTACATGTTGATCACAATACTAGCATGTATTTACTTGGAAATGTTTGCACAGAACATTCATAACCCCAAATAAATTAGCTAAATTTATTTATTTATTTGTTTGTTTGTTTGTTTGTTTGTTTATTTATTGTCATTTGTTAACCAGGTTAGTCCAACTGAGCCAGGGGTCCATTTTCAGTGGAGACCCAAGGAAAAAAGATCCAGATACAAGTAACAATATCAAGTATTACAAAAATATCACAGAAAAAATAGTTATCTTTACAATGATAAAGTTTCAAGTTGTTATACACTGTGGTATTGGAATCATATTTTACATAGTTTAGTTCAAGATGTGGAAAAATCAGGTACATAACATTTTTAAATTCAATATGTCAAAATACATACAGGTAATGGCTAGACACTCCATGTGCATTAGTGTTTACAATAGACAGGGATTACTGCAAAGAAGTAAAGCAAGTATTAGAGACATAAGTAGAAAAAACATCGTACATGCTTAGGGTAAGGAAGAAGAAAGTAGGATGAGGGCAGTATGATTTCAGGTAGGACTTTGACATGGACAAATGTTTTTAAAACTAAGAATATCTCTTGTTGAAGATGCATTCTAGAATGAAGCTGATTGGGTTCATATATTTTATACCTGTCCTCTATTAAAACAATTTCAGAGTGACCTAGATGGTTTTTAAAAGCTGTGTTGTCTGGCTCCTTTTCATTATCAAAATTTAATTGTATTTAATGTTAATGATGGTTTTGCTTTGAATAAGAACAATCTTTCTCTACTTTGAACTATTCTTGCAGTTGCAAGAAAAATCATAACAAGAAAATGGAAATCCACTGATGCACCACTTTTTGAAGACTTTTTTTATCTTTTCTAAAAGAAACAGCTGATAAGGAAACCAAAGTTAAAGAACATAGGATTCATCCAAAACCACCTGTCAACAATGCTTGAAAGAAAGTAGATTCTGATGCTCTTCAATGAGAAATTGAAGTTGTTCATATATTTTCCTTTATTTATTTATCTAGGAATGTGATATTTAATTCTATTCAGGCCTTTGACATGTATATAGTTCAATTTTTTGGTTAATAATTTAATTTATACTGTTCATTATATTATTGCAATGTATTAATTCATTATTTTGTTAATAAGAAAAATACAAATTTCTTTGAGAAAAAAAGGCTGACTTTAAAAATCGGCTTAGCTTCTGGTGTCAGTCCAAGGGGATCCAATATTTGTCAGCCTGGGAAGATATGGTAGACAGGCTAAGCTGCGTTGTCAGAGATGGACATCACCTGTCTCCTCTAGGCTTTTGGATACTGGCAAAGGCATTAGCCACCCCTATTGTGCCCTTTTTAGGTAGTGCCAAAATAACTAACCATCCAACATCACAAAATCCTTCCTAGATAAACTCAAGGTACTGTTGCTTAATGCTAGGAGGTTAAACAAGAAACTGCACTCTCTGAAAGCACTCCTCACTTTGGAAGATACTGATTTCTCTGCAGTCACCAAGATATGGTTCAAAGATGCGGAAAGCACCCCGAACATGCAGGGCTACAATGCCTTCCATACATTCAGACCATAAAGTGAGTGTGAAAGAACCAAAATAGGAGGTGTATCCATCTTCATTAAGGATAAGTACACCTCAAGACTGGTCAAGCAGTATGATTCTCTTGAGCTACTCAATGTCCAGTTAACTACAGGCAAAGCCCCCTACCACATTATAGCTAGGTATAGGTCCTCTACCATGAAACATAAAAAGCATACCACATACCTGGACTTACTGAATTCACTTGCCATACAGCCCAACACCTTACTCATGGGTGATTTTAATTATCCTACCATTGACTGGGAAACATACATGACCACAAACATGGTGGCCAAGAGGTTCTTGGTCTTTGTCAATGCAAATTCTCTGGAACAGCTAATCAGCACACCCACAAGAGGCTCAAATGTTCTGTACATAGTACTCATTAACATGGGAGAGCATTGCACCCCCCCCCCCCCGTGTGATGTTCTCTCTGGTAAGATTGTTCCATAAATCAGTCTTTTTCGATGTTATTTTAAGAGCAGATACCCCATCAAGCTCAAAACTGCTTAAGAAGTTTTCAAAGACAAACTACCTCCTTATTTTGTTGTAATAAATAAATAATTAAATAAATGCATTCCTTGAATGTGAATAACAAATGTGGTACACATCCGGTACGGCTGTCTCTGCCCGTCCATAGATTACAGCTGCAGTGGCTAGGCTTTTCAGCCATATTGCACTACGGCAAAGTGCTGCTGCAGCCGTTTGGTTTCGGCGATGTAGCTCGCAGGGAAATGTCTTGCGAGCTACACGCCGGAACCCATACTGAACACTTTATCAGAGACCTATATAAGTTTACTTGTGAAAGAGAACAACAACCACAGGAGCAACAAATGTTATTGGTTACTCTTGATGTGGTGTCACTTTTCACTGTCATTTCAAATTATATTGGGATCAACAACGTGGCTGAACTGATGCTTGAAAATAAAGCATATGACAGTGACATGGTAATTCTGATAAGGATACTATTAAGGCTGATGCTAGAGAATAATATGTTTGTATTCAGGGATAAAATTTTTTGGCAATGTAACGGAGTAGCCATGGGAGCATCATGTGCTAACAGTTATGCAAAAGCTGTTATGCCAAAATGGGAACAAGATATATTGGTCAGGGGTGCATTTAAGGATGACATATTATTCTTTCAAAGGTTCGTAGATGACCTCTTCCTCCTATGGAGGGAGTCACCGGAGCATTTGATGAATTTTGTGTATTACATTAATGCTTCCACACAATTCCTTAGGTTTACTGTGAATTGGTCCCATACTGAAATCAATTTCTTGGATGTTTCTATTATACAAGAATCTAATGGCACACTGAATACTAAAATGTTCAGGAAGGAATGCCATGTGAATAATCTACTAAGGAAGGACAGCATGCATCCTCAGTATACCTTTAGGAATGTTGCATATAACCAGGTTTATAGAACTTCTAGACTGAATGCTAAGGAAGATGATTTTAAAGAACATATGGAGTTGATAAGCACAGAATTAATAGAGAGAGGTTATGATCAACAACTTGTTAATAACAGTATAGAAACAGTAAAGAACCTTAGACACAGTAGAGCTAAGCCTTACTTCTCGAGTCTGAAGGAGACGTTATTCATAATGGGGATTATAAGAAACAAAACCAACAGCCACTTAGAATGTGTTTCAGTTTCTCGAGGAACATAAGACAGTATACCAACATCATAAGTAAGCATTGGTATATTTTAACATCTGATAAACAAGTGAGTAACCTTGTAGGAATACATCCACAATTTACCTACAAGAATAAAAAATCATTAAGGAGACGATTATGTACACCCAAAGATCAAATCAAGACTATAGATACACCAGGGACCAGACCATGTGGTAGGTGTCAAGTTTGCAATTTTATCACTCTGGACAGGGAATTTAAACATCCTGATACAGGTGTGATATATGGTTTAAGAATTTGTGCTAGGTGTGATAGTTTGCATGTAGTTTATCTCGCTACTTGTCAAGTACGCAATAAATTTTACGTGGGCAAAACTGACAGATTGCTAAGAGACAGAATTAAGGAACACATTTACCACATCAAGAAGGGCAGTCCATTTAATGCCCTAGCAAAACATGTTAAAGAGATGAATGACCAACATACTTTCAGATTCGTGGTGTTAGGAAGATGTTATGAGAATCATAGGGGTGGGGACATTAGGACTCAGACTGAGAACTATGAGGCCAACTGGATTGTTAGATTAAGAGAAAATGCAGGACATGGCCTTAATGACCATGTACCAATGAGACCCATCCTGAAGAACAGACCCTTACATAGATAGAATATGTTATGTGTTTGTGTGGTCTATAAACTATATATTGCATTTGTGCACTCTTTTTATTTAGACAGGCAATACCATGTATTTTATTGTGGCTACCTTTTTATTGTATCTATATACCTTTAAATGTTCTTAACCTTTTGATCATGTGATTTTTAAATGTTTGATATAAGTACAGGTGTGTGAGTATCACTTGATATACACCTGAAGAAGCATTTGGTGAAAGCGCTTTTGTTTGTGTGAATAAATCAGCTGAAGAATCTGGAGCCTTGCCTCTGTTTGCTCTTTTTTATTGGATTGGTTCTGTTTTTACACAGAGGTACCTGGTCACTGTTGGACTTTTTGGTTTGTAAATTAGAAATCTTGTCAAGTTCTCCAAAGCTAATTATAAAGCAAACATAACCACCCTAGCTAAGGATAATCATGAGGTATCTTTTAACTGCATCCAAAATCTAAAAGGGAATACCCAGCTGTGCACTGTACTCATTGTGGATAGCACCACCCATAGTCAACTGGAGATAATAGCCAACCTACTAGTTGACAGATTTAGACCAAACTTCACCCTCATCCCCTCCAGTCATCCCCCAAAGTAGACCTGCCACCATTCCTCAGCCTACTATCTCAAGCGATAAGGTCATCTTGGCATTCCCTAAGGCCAAAAACACGGCATCAATGGACCAGACTACATCCCAGGTTGCCTTTTAAACAAATTAAAATATGACCTAGCAGACCCACTTGGATCCCTGTTTAACGACTGCCTGCAAACCAGCTATGTTCTAATGGAATGGAGGACAGCCATCAGTAATCCCTCTGCACACAGGGGGACCATCAACCTGGGAATTATAGGCCCATAAGCTTGACAAGCCTCATCTACAAGACCATCATTATGGACCTTATTAACAAGGATATACTGTAGGTAAGTCCAAACTCTGGACTCAACCCAGTTTGGATTTGTTAAAGGTAGATCATGCCTGTTAAACATGGCTGACTTCTTTGAGAAAATCCCCAAGGCCCTGGAGGAGGAAAAGACAGTGCATACCTCATATCTTGATCTAGCTAAGGCATTTGACACAAACTGTCAAAGTGGGTAACTTCAACTGTAACAAAAGACCAGTCACCAGTGGCATACCACAGGGTTCTGTGCTGGGCCCCTTACTGTTTGGGATTTATTTCTCAGAAGTCCAAGCAAACTTGTATGGTCTGTGGCAGACCAAGTTCACTGATGACTGCAAACTAGGAAAAATCATTGAGTCCCCCAACAATGTTAATATACTGCAGACAGAGTTAACACAGACAAATGATTGGTGCCAAAGCCATAGTTTAAACCTAAATGCAAAAAAGTGCATTACCATTCCCTTTGGAAAAGCTGACATCCCTGATAATTATATTATAGACAGCACCCCTCTAAGTGTACATCCAGTGGTACATGATCTGGTTACTCAGGTAGATAGCAATCTGAACTTTGACCACCACATATCCACAGAATTAAGGAACTCCTTCTGTGTGGCATATCTTATAAGTAAAGGTATCACATTTAGATCTAAGGAAGTTATAATCCATTATACTTAGCCCTAATCAAACCAATAATTGAGTAAAATGCTCCCTTTTGCATGTACCACACCAGACACCTGCAACAATTGGAGATACCACAGAAGTTTCTCGCCAAGAAATTACAGGGTACGCAAAACAAGTCTTACTCGGAAGGACTGAAAGCCCTGTCACTGTATTCTGTCTCCTACAGGTTGTTAAGTGGTGACCTGTCTACACAGCCCTGATGGGAATGTTACACATTCATAAATCAAACTGCACGAAAGTCACTCCCTCCAGGGATCTTAACCTAGACTCTGCCATGAACAAGTCATGCTGGAGAGATAGATACATCTCCCAGAGAATGCTACTTCTCTGGAAGAAGCTTCCAATTCACATGAAACATTGCACCTCTGTGGCTCTCTTCAAATGCAACCTAGATCAATGGATGGGTGACCACAAATTGACTCCTGGGGTGGTGTCCATGTCCCTCTTGGAGAGAGGAAGTCAGTATTAGCTACCACAGACCATTACCTCTGCAAACATGACTTATCTAACCACTAACAATTGGGGCAACTTGAGATAAATATAGCTAGGCATGTAAGGGCTATAGGGCCATTAAACTAGTAACCTTCTATGAACCTATAAACCTATGCATCGATTAACCATTAACTAAATTTAGCCTGCAGCTGAGGGGAAAATTATATTATTACTATAGGGATTTGAAAGGGACTATGTGAAGTTGTTAAAATGCAGGGACATTGACACAGGAACCCCTGAAATGGTTTGCATTATTAAGAAATATCACTCCAACCTGGCTACAATAAAATAGGTAATATATTGACTATATAAAACAGAACTGAACTGAAAAAAGAGGCTTCAGACAAAGCAAGAAAAGGCTAATAAACATGAGGTAGATATCCGATTGGAAGACTAAACTCTAATTTGTACAATGCTAAACTATGCCACTAAATAGAGGAAGTTTCATATATTTCAATGGCTGTACTTGCATAAATATTTTTACATTTCTGATAGGATATATTTTATGTTCCCTAGTGCCACATGTGAATACTGGTGATGCAGAACAGGAGAAAGGGGAGACTATATACACATATTGTGGGCATGATGACAACTTGTATTTTTAAAACACAATGTTCAGGGATCACTAGAAGGGGTCTATATCACAATGTCGAACTTACAAAAGTTCATCAATGTAATATCGAATCATTATGTTCGAAACCCAAGAAAACCGAAACCACAGAACAGCAATTTTTTTCCCAGGGGAAAAAAATTGCTGTTCCGTGGCAAAAAAAAAAACTCAACCTTAAACCTAAACTGAAGTGGGGGGCTTTGTACCCCACACCCCCCTACTTAAATATACCAACTCTGAGATGCACCACAGTGGAGGAAATAGCAAAGCCCTAAAAATGTCTCACCAATTTTTTTCCCTGGGAAAACAGTTGATGTGCCGTGGCTTTGCTATATTCCACTTTCAGACTTTAGGATTCGATATTACAATGCTCGAACTTGTTTTAGTTCAACGTTGTAATATAGACCCCATTAGAACCCCTGTTTGATGGAAATGTGGAATTAACCAAGGAAATGTTTTTGATAATTTGCTATTGGCACATAGATGCTCCACCACATAGAAAGGCACTGATTGTTTTTTTTTCCTTCCAGTAGCCGAAAAAAGCTATTACTAGAAGATGGAAACCTACGGAGTTATCAACTAATGAAGTTGTTAGATGATCTTGTGGAACAAGAAGAAAGGTTAATAAGGAGGCAAGCTAGAGATGGATATAAGTTAATGGACTCCTTTGATTTAGTATGGAGAAGATCATGGATAAAATAATTTAACTCCAGGACCTGACTTGGATTATATTTGTATAGTATAAAAAAGAAATGCAACAGAATGATAAATGCCAAAAAAGAGGAACAACTTCAGCATATTTCTAGAATCTGATAGACAGGTTTGTTTAATGAAGTAAATTCCTGGTAAGACACATTTCTCAACAGGCAGCATAGTTGCCTTTGGTGCTGGAAGATCAGAAGTCTTTGAATTCTATTCACATACTAGGTGAATGGTTTCATCATGTTAAACAATGTACATGTCATTACTATTTGCTGAATAAAAGTTACTGATTTAATTAAAGAAAGGAGTAGATTTTTACAGTACCACTTTTGCAAAAATAAAACTTTAATGGTTAAAATGGAAAGGTTGAACCAGTTGCAATGCTGGCAGTTAAGGTGGGCTCCACCGCCAATCCTATTTAATTCCCAAAGTATGATATTTCACATGACCCAATATGGACATTTTGCAGCATAGGTCCTAGTAGTACTGTTCAGTCTGATTCTGCTCTTCACTATGGAATCAGCTGGAATGACTTAAATCATTGCAGCACTTCTGCTGGCATTTTCCATCATTCTATAGGATATTTTTAATGCTGCTTGAATGCTTTCTACCTTTTAAATGACTACCTCTTTTGCATAGCAGGTAATACTAGCACATGGCAAACCAAGCCAAAGAACTTTGCTACAAGGCAGTCCAGTGCATGGCACATGATCGAGGGCATTTCAGAAAAGATATTGTTTACCAAAGGAAACGGTAACAGCTAGGTCAACAGTAAAATATTGTTTTATTCGCAAGGTTCCTACTCAAAATAATTATCCAATATAAGAATATCTCAGGATAATAAAAACATTTTCTCTGGCATTAATCTTGGAATTATAGTGATATTTTCAGTAAACTGACATTCACCTTATTTTTGATCCAGTATGCACTGCACTATGATTGGGTTAAGTAAAACCTGAAAGGATTTACAACAAAAGATCTCCTCTTGGTCATGCTTAAAACAGCAGAACTTGCCACAGTAACTGGAATTGCATTCTAAGAGGCGGAATTTACTTTTAATGGCAGTATATGTGGCCTTTTTAAATTAGACCAAATGAGGTTTCTCTTACAAAACCAGATTACATTTTCTTCTTTAATCAAAGTTAGCAGTGTTTCTCATAACAGCAGAGCTTCATAGATTGTATTGTTTGAACATCAAGTAATAAAGGACTGGAGGAAGAGGGGGAGGGTTGCAACTGTATAGTGATAACAGCCATGCCTGATTTATATGTAGACTGATAGATGGCAACCTGTCTCACTTAATGGAATGAGGACGGTGAAATATCTTCCGATTCAGCCTTAGTTTTTGTCCTTACTGGGGTAAAATACATGAATCACTCCAATACTCTACCAAAAGGATGAAAATAGGATTTCTAGCCTGCAATGGTGGCGTAGAGGAATAAAGACCTATCCACAGGCCAAGCGAACTGAGGTTTACTAGTGGCTTGGGTTCTTGCTGGCGTAGGCAATGATGATTGGTGTTATAAAGACCTATCTACAGGCCAGGCGAACTGAGGTTTACTAGTGGCTTGGGTTCTTGCTGGCATAGGCACTGATGATTGGTGTTATAAAGACCTATCTACAGGCCAAGCGAACTGAGTTTTACTAGTGGCTTGGGTTCTTGCTGGCATAGGCACTGATGATTGGTGTTATAAAGACCTATCTACAGGCCAAGCGAACTGAGTTTTACTAGTGGCTTGGGTTCTTGCTGGCATAGGCACTGATGATTGGTGTTATAAAGACCTATCTACAGGCCAAGCGAACTGAGGTTTACTAGTGGCTTGGGTTCTTGTTGGCATAGGCACTGATGATTGGTGTTATAAAGACCTATCTACAGGCCAAGCGAACTGAGTTTTACTAGTGGCTTGGGTTCTTTCTGGCATAGGCACTGATGATTGGTGTTATAAAGACTATCTACAGGCCAAGCGAACTGAGGTTTACTAGTGCCTTGGGTTCTTGCTGGTGTAGGCACTGATGATTGGTGTTATAAAGACCTATCTACAGGACAAGCAAACTGAGTTTTACTAGTGCCTTGGGTTCTTGCTGGCATAGGCACTGATGATTGGTGTTCCCATCCTGGTGAAGAGATACAGTCATTCTCTATTTCTTGGTCTGCTGCCTTAACGACAAGGAGACAAAGAAGGGAAGCTTATCAAGCAGTGGGGGGGGGAGGGCTAGTTGGGTGGATATAACTTCCCGGGCTAGTTATAGAAGCTCCTGTTGGCACATGGGAAGGAGCATATATGCATGGGGTGAGGGAGCATAGACAGCCCCCACAGTATTGCAAGTACTAATATTGTCACCGTGGAGTGGGGGTTAAGTTAATAAATGACAGAATGCTCTCATTGCTAGGATGTCAGTGACAGCACTAAGCACCCTCATGGCAACCCCTTATAAGCTTGATGGTTAGTGAGCATGGAAACAAAAATGATACAATAAAACAGTAAATGAGGTTTCTTGTCTACTTTTTCTTCATAGTCAGGTGATAAATACTTGTTCCTTTACATGATAAAAAAACATCTACAATTTGGCACTGCAGATCACACAGAAAGTTCACAGGGAAATTTTAATGCTGTCCAAATGAAGGAACAACCCCCCTCCCCCCACACACATAGATAGATAGATAGATAGATAGATAGATAGATAGATAGATAGATAGATAGATAGATAGATAGACAGACAGACAGACAGACAGACAGACAGATAGATAGATAGATATAGATGTATATTCTCTATGTATGTGGCTCTTCCCTTTGCACTTTCCTTACCATCGATTACTCAATTTCAAGATCTCCACACCCCAGGGAAATGGGACAAAATTTCCCCTTTAGAGACCTCCTTCTACATGAAAGCACTATTGCACCCCACAGCATACACAGACTGACTGTTGCAAAGATGGATTACTAAGATAAATATCAAACATATACTTAGTGTATTGATTTTTTCCACACACTCAGCTTGAAAGAAGTTTATATAAAATAATACAATTAACTGAATAATCAGGGCTTTGAAGAGGGGTATGAAGAAGAGGCAGGAAAAAGCCAGTGTGGCTTTGTAGGAGTCTGAGGTTAACAATTACATCAAAAAGAGAAGGTATGCAAAAGGGCATGGAGGCAACACAGTATAAGGATGCAAACAGAAGACAACAAAGAAGGTGGAAGTGGTGAAGACACAAGTAGGAAGGGAACTGGTAGAAGGGTTAAGAAAGGGAGCAAAGGCTTTTTAAGTATAGTAGAGTGGAGAAATGGTGGGACAGACCTGTCTAGTGAGCCTAAGTATATGGGGAGATCACATAAGAGAAGAAAATTATGAGGCATTCAATGAAAACTTCAGTTTTATTTACCATTCGTTGACCAGGAAAGTCTGACTAGGAC
The DNA here is from genome assembly GCF_019279795.1 of Protopterus annectens. Lineage (NCBI taxonomy): Eukaryota > Metazoa > Chordata > Ceratodontiformes > Protopteridae > Protopterus > Protopterus annectens. Next base: position 602,044,784 of record NC_056733.1, read on the forward strand.
AGAGCCTATTTTCAGCAGAGTCCCAGGGAGAAATGCTCCAAATGCATGTCTTTGGAATGTGAGGAAACCCACACAAATGCAGGGCGGACATGCAGATGACCACACAGAAGACAAGATCAATGACAGAAATAGACTGCAGAAGGTTAATAAAACCCCAAAGGTCAGAAGTTGATAAAACAAATTAATTAGGACTATTAATTAACAGTAATTAGGACTATCCATAGAGATCCATGCAATATAACAGCAGTAAATGAATATATTACTATGCTGCTAAATTAATAACTGATAAAGTTCTACCACAGGAACACAGGGTAGCGATAGAAAATAGGGGGCGAAAGCAAATACCATCATGGAAATATAGAATAGAGAAAACTATAAAGCGGCTAAGACAAGAAGTGTCATTGTTAGAAGATTATAGAAGAGAGAATAGATCAATAAAAATACTAAGAAAGATAGATGTGATAACACCAATGTGCAGTATTAGAACAGACCAGGATCTATTAGGTACTATTGGAGATAACAAACTAAAAATTACAAAACAGGCGGAAAGACTTAGAAGATATGAAGATAAATATAAGGGAAAAGCACAAAATAAGCAATTTATTGATGACCCAAAAAAGTTTTATAGAGAATTGGGAAATAAGGTAAAAGGAATTGAAAGACTGCCAAAAAAAGAGGAAGTAGATACATTTTGGAGAAGTATATATGAAGACCCTGTGTAACATAACAAAGATGTTAAATGGACAGAAAAAGTAAAAGAAAGAATAAGAAGTTTAAAGATATAGGATATGAAATGGGATGAAATAACAGCCAGACAGATAAAAACAAAGTTGAGAAAAGCCTCTAACTGGAAAACCCCAGGCCCAGATGCAGTACCTAACTTTTGGCTTAAAGCATGGCCAGCCTTAGGCATAGGCCAAATAGGCAGCTGCCTAGGGCGCCACTCTAGCAGGGGCGCTTTTCCAGTATTTATTTGGCATTGATAGACCAGGATGGGGGCACCAGGTGGTGTGGTGGAGGTGCCGTGGAGCCCTTTTGCCTAGGGCACCAGTTGATCTAAGGCCGCTCCTGGCTTAAAGTATCAACTTCTTTGCACGAGGATTTAGCCTTGAGTAAGAACTATTTATATGTGAACCCCAAACACACACTGCACTGGTTAACAACAGGGAAAACAGTGCTCTTACTTAAGAGTAAACCTGCACGCTACCCTAAAAATTATAGACCAATAACTTGTCTTCCAACGACGTCTAAACTATACATGGTAACTGACGCCAACGGAATTTATAGTCATTTTGAAGAAAACTCAATTATGGCAGTAGAACAAAAGGGCAATAAAAGAAAGTCATATGGAACAAAGGATCATTTTTTTGTTAAACAAAGTTATAGTGGAGAACTGTAAAAAGGGGAAGAATGGCATGGATTGACTACAGAAAAGCATTTGATAGTATCCCACATTCATGGATAAAAGAGTGCTTAAAAATGTGTAAGATACACCCTACACTGATTAACTACATTACAGTAACCATGAAACATTGGCAGACCACTTTGCAATTAAGCCATGATAAAGGACAGATTATTATCCCAAGGGATAAAAATTCAAAGGGGGATATTCCAGGGTAACTCTTTGTCACCGTTGGCTATTCTGCCTTCCCATTAATCCATTAATCTGTTTGCTTAACAGCTTAGGCCATGGCTACAATTTGGCTCCTAGGAAACAACAGTCTAATGACTTCTCATCTTTTCCTTGTTGATGATTTAAAACTGTGTAGCTCATCAGATGAGGAACTGAAAGCACAGCTGCAGGTTGTCAAAACTTTTTCAGATGATATTGGAATGTCATTTGGTCTTGATAAACGTGCAAAAGCAACCTTTAAAAAAGGAAAACTGAGCACCAGGAAAACATCAGTTTAGGACAAGAATGTGATACAAAATAACTTGAGCAAGAAGGAGTGTATAAATACTTGGGAACTGATGAAGGATCAGCAATAAAACATGAACAAATGCGAATAAAACTCAGTAAGGAGTACTTTAGAAGAAATTATGGTGTAATGATGAATGTTGTTAGTGCATATGCTCCACAAGTAGGATGTGCGATGGATGAGAAAGAAAAATTTTGGAGTGAGTTGGATGAAGTGGTGATGACTGCACCCAAGGGTGAGAGACTGGTGATTGGAGCAGATTTCAATGGGCATGTTGGTGAAGGGAACAGAGGGGATGAGGAAGTGATGGGTAGGTATGGTGTTAAGCAAAGGAATGCAGAAAGTCAGATGGTAGTGGATTTTGCGAAAAGGATGGACATGGCTGTGATGAATATGTATTTTAGCAAGACAGAGGAGCACAGGGTGACATACAAGAGTGGAGGAAGAGGCACACAGGTGGATTATATCTTATGTAGAAGGACCAATCTGAAGGAGATTGGAGACTGTAAAGTGGTGGCAGGGGAAAGTGTAGTTAGGCAGCATAGGATGGTGGTTTGTAGGATGATACTGGTGATCAAGAAGAGGAGGATGAGTGTGAGGGCAGCACCAAGGATCAAATGGTGGAAATTGAAAAAGGATAATTGTGAGGTGATGTTCAGGGAAGAGTTAAGACAGGCACTGGGTGGCAGTGAAGAGTTACCAAATAGCTGGTTAACTACAGCAGAGCTAGTAAGAGAGATGGCTAGAAAGATGCTTGGTATGACATCTGGAAAGAGGAAGAAGGACAAGGAGACCTGGTGGTGGAATGAAGAAGTACAGGAGAGTATACAGAGAAAGAGGTTGGCGAAGAAGAAGTGGGATTGTCAAAGAGATGAAGAAAGTAGACAAGAGTATAAGGAGATGAGGTGCATGGCAAAGAGAGAGGGGGCAAAGACTAATGATAAGGCATATGAAGAGTTGTATAAAAGGTTGGACACTAAGAAGGGAGAAAAGGACCTGTACCGACTGGCTAGACAGAGGGACCGAGCTAGTAAAGATGTGCAGCAGGTAAGGGTGATAAAGGATAATGAGGGAAACGTACTCACCAAGATAGTGGGCTATGTACATGCTGGTTTACAAAGTCCATTCAACATGTGGAAGAAACAGATATATGTAGGTTTTGTAAAATCGAATTGGAAACAGTCACTCATCTTGTTGCTGGTTGCGATGCACTAATGGCAGAGGGACTGTATACTGAAAGGCATAATAATGTGGCGAGACTGATACACTGGAGATTGTGCAAATATTATGGTATCGAAGTGGCTGAAAAACAGTGGAAACATGAGCCACAAAGAATCGTAGAAAACGATGATGATTATATCACATGGGATCACCCAATACCAACAGTTCAAAAGATAGATGCTAGAAAACTGGATATAGTGGTCCAAGAAAAGAAGACAAAAGTAGCATTGATCATTGAAATCATCACACCTAGTGACTACAGTGTCTTGCATACAGAAAAACACAAAGTCATAAAATACCTTGATATGCAGGCAGAAACGAGAACCATGTGGAAGAAAGATACCCAGACAGTTCCAATAGTAGTAGGAGCCACTGGTCTTATAAAAAGAATTTACAATCGTATTTAGATATGTTACCAATTCATGTATCACCATACAAATTGCAGAAGGAGTCATTACTGGGGACATTGCGGGTGCTGCGAAGAGCACTTTTGTCTAATATCGAAGAGTGAAACAATACTAATTTCATGAACTTTAATCGTACTTTGACTTAGGAATGGGGTCCATTCTCGTCATGGTATTAGAAACCCAAAACACTTGGAGAAATTAAAAAAGACACCCCAGCAGAGAATCAAACCAGAGAACCTCTTGCTTTAAGGCAGCAATGTTAACCACTGCAGCACTTTTGCTTTTGGTAGCAAAAGGAGGGAAAGAATCAAACCAGAGAATTGGTGGTTCAGTGGTAGACTTCTCAGTTGCTATGTGAGAGGCCCTGGTTTGATGCCTGGCCAATGCAGGATGGCATTTTTTTCCCAGGTTGATAGCAACCAGACTTTTAACCACCCTGTTGTTTCCATTGGACGGAAAGCTTCCTACATGGCCCACCTCATAAGTAAGGGTATCTCATCCAGGGACAAGGAGGTCATAACATCCCTGCATTCTTCACTTATAAGGCCAATTATTGAGTACAATGCCCCCTTCTGCATGTACCTCGCAAAGCACTTGCAGCAGCTGGAGAGAGCACAGAGGTTCCTCACCAGGGGAATCCAGGGCCTCAAACATCTAACCTACACAGACAGGCTAAAAGCCCTGTTTCTCTACTCAGTTTCATATAGACTCCTCAGAGGTGACCTCTGTCTGGCATACAAAGCTATCTCGGACCCTGCCTTGATCGGACTGCTGCATATCTGCAAGTGAAGCTCCACAGATTCATAGGTAGGTACTAGGCTATCAGCCCTGAGGCCTATATAAGCCTAGCCAAAAAGGTTCCCTGGCTTTCACCACCCATGAAAATTATTTTCCTGTGCCCCTGTCAAGCAATGCCACAGAAGTGATCCCCGGGGAGAATTTTCTATTTCCCATCCAGTCATCAAGGTTTTTCTTAAAGAGGGCCAATGAGGAGCTTTGCTTGACATGAATGGGTAGTTTGTTCCAGAGTATGGGAAGTCTCTGGGACAGGAATCTATCCCTCCAGCATGTCCTGTTTATTGTGGTGGCAAGGTTTAGGTCCCTGGAGTGTGTGATTCGGAGGTATTGGGATTTCTTTAAGTGTAGCATGTCCAACAGCTCTGGGTTTGACATAGCTTTGTATGTTATGCAGAGATTACCTCTGAATATGCGACAGAGTAGAGCTGGAGTTTTTTGAGATGGTCTGCATATGGCATCTGTTTGAGGCTGGTATTCCTCTTAGTGAGGTATTTCTGTGGCCTTTCCAATTGTTGTAGGTGTCTTGTGAGATACATGCCAAATGGGGCATTGTAGTCTCTAATGGGTCTGATGAGGGATGAGTAGATATGAATATTGACCTCCTTTTTCCTAGAGGAGAACCCTTTTGTGATGGGGTGTGCCACGTAGAAGGATTTCCTGACTACTGTGGCAATGTGGTTATCAAAGGAGAGACTACTGTCCACCTGTGTCCCGAGGTCTCTTATCACACTTTCAGTGTTTAGTGAGCTACTGCCTATGTGATAGTTCATGGGTACCGAGTTTTTCCCAAAGGGGATGACAATGTACTTCTTGGCATTGAACTTGAGGCCATGACTTTGATACCAAGCATCTGTCTCTGTGAGGCTCTTTTGTAGAATGTCTACATCATTAGGTGATTCTATTATGGCTCCCAGTTTGCAGTCATCTGCGAACTTCATTAGCCAAAGACCTTCAGTGTTGGCCTGCACTTCAGAAAAGTAGATGCCGAACAGGAGAGGACCCAGGACTGAACCCTGTGGTACTCCACTCGTCACTGGTCTGAAGTCGGACTTGGAGTCAGCTATTTTTACTGTGTGGGTTCTGTCAGTGAGCCAGTTGGCCACCCATCTTGTGACATAGAGATTTATGCCCAGTTTAGTGAGTTTATCTATAATTCCAGAGTGGGGGATGCTGTCAAAAGCCTTGGTGAGGTCAAGATAGGCTGTGTGCACTACCTTGCCCTTGTCTACGGTTCTAGTGACTGCTTCAAAGAAGTCAATCAGGTTTAGTAGACATGATCTACCTTTTACAAACCCAAACTGAGTGGGGTACAGGGTTTGGAGATTACCTATGTCTTTGTTTATAAGCTCCAAGATGATACGTTCCATGGCCTTGCAGACCAGGCTCGTCAGGCTAATGGGGTAGTAGTTTCCAGAGTCTGTGGTGACACCCCCTTTGTGGAGTGGGATAACCATCACTGTGTGCCATTCAGTAGGTACATAGCATGAGGTGAGGCTATGATTGAACATGGTACTTAGGTAGGGTGCCAGTTTGTTCTATAGTTCATGCAGTACGCAGCCCGGGATGTTGTCTGGTCCCATGGATGCTGTGTTCTTGGCTTTGGAGAGTGAGGTCTTTACTTGTTCATCCATGATTACAGGGGCTTTGCATTCTTCCGGTATTAAGATTGGTCCCTCGGAGGGTGAGAGGGGGGTAAAGTTAGCACTGAACCTATCTGCCAGGATGTTAGCAATATCGGTCAATTCTGTATATTTAGTGTCATTGTGCTGCAGCTCAGAGCAGATCTGAGTGTTGCCATTGAGATTCTTGACATAGCTGTAGAATGCTTTGTCATTGTCTTTGGAATCAGTGGTGATTTTATTTAAACTTGAGTAACCCACATGCGTGACCTCAGCCTGGTCTGAAACATCAATAGGACTTGTTGGCAGGAGAGATTTGTGTCCCAGAGACTCCCCTATCTGTGGAATAGACTCCCTCTCCACATCAAGCAGAGTACTTCATCATCCCTCTTTAAGAGGAACCTGGATGACTGGATGGGAAACAGAAAATACACCCCTGGGATTCCACCTGTGTCCCTGCTGGACAGGAGCTTTGGATGCTGACTTTTCTAAACATGGGCTAAACTCTTGGATAGGCTGATAAGGGCCTCAAGGCCAATAGCCTAGTAACTTCCTATGATCCTATGATCCTAAAGAACCTCTTGCTGTGAGGTGACAATGTTAACTACTGCCCCATTGCAACACTTTTGCTTTCAGCAGTGAAAGGAGGGAAAGGTCATGTTGGAAGGGAGGTACAGCAGAGTACAAAGAGCAGAAAAGAGAACTAGCTATCACAATGAAGGAAAAGGCACAAGGATCGGATGGGCTGCCTCTTGGGGTCTTCAGGAATCTGGGGAGTGTGCTGGTACATCCCTGAGGGAGATTTTCCACAAACCAAACTGATAAACAGAAACTTACATTTCAAAATACAAACAATATAGTTATAAGCATGGTTATTTAAAAGGATGTTTTATAATTTGTGGTTATTTTGATGAAGTCTTAAATGTGACACAAAAGAGCTCAATAAAATAATATATACACTCTACTTTTATTATTTTTATTTATTATTTAACATTTGTTTACCAGGATATTCCGGCTGGACAGATGGTCTCCGTTTTCAGCAGAGTAATGAACAATTAATAATAACAATCAAGGTGACAAAGTTAAGGAAACACATGTAGAAAGGTTAACAGGCTATTAATACAGAGATGAAGTACAGATATGTGATCATACATTTTATAGACAAGTGTAACTACAGTGTTATTACGTTACAGAGCATTAGTATAGTATAGGCTTATAGACAATATTTACAATATGTACAGTGAGAATGAGTGGAACACAGTATTATTTGTTTGTCTAAAGCATCAATAGGAAACTTCCTTCAGCAGGGTGGGACTTCAGGGGGGTACATTGCAGTTACATAAATGGTTGGTGTATAGATAAGATTTTAGAAGTTTTTTTAAGGCAGATGTACATTTCTGTAGTCTGAGGTCAGGAGGCAGGGTATACCATATTTTAGCAACTTCGTGAGGGAAGAGAGATTCCCCAGAGGTGTTTTTACACTGGATATTTTTCAATCAGAGCTTTAGTACTGGAGCGTAACTCTCTATTTGAATTGTAGAAGTTTAGGAGGGTGGTCAGGGCAGAATTTTTTTCAGGATAATATAAGATCTGGTGTGCTAGGTTGAGTTGGTGGTATCGCAGTAAACTTGGGAATTCTAACCAGTGTAGTGTATATAGGGATTGGCAGTGGTGGGAGCGTGATCTGGCGTTGGTAGCGAAACTGGCAATTTTGTTATAGCATGTGGAGAGTTTATTAAGGTAAGTTTTATTTAGGTTTGTTAACACTGGGCAAGCATACAGTAGTGTTGCTAGAAGATGGGTTCTGGTGATGGCAATTCTAGCTTTGGAAGTTAGGTAATTTTTACAGCGATAGAGGGTCCCTAGCTTCTTGTGGACTTTGGAGACAGTGAGGGATATATGTTTGTTGTATTTTAGTTGTTGGTCTATTGTAAATCCTAGCAATTTTGTTTCTGGGACTGGGCTGATGATGGTCTTACTTAATGTTCTTTGGTGGATTACGTGGTTGCTGAATGCTAGAGTTTGACATTGCAGAGGATTTTTGGTTATTTGAAGGCCTTTGAATCAATCTCATACAGGAACACTTTAGGAATTTAGGACAAGAATGTGATTAAGAACCAGACTATGCTATGCTGTAATGGGAGAAACAATGTCAGAATAGGGGAATATCACATGGGTCAGTTGTAGGTCTAGTAGTCTTTAGTACATTCCTTTCAAACGTCCAAGAGATCTGGGAATAAGCACAGTCTATTTGCTGATGACCAAAGATTAATACAACAGAAGAGGATAGGGGAAAGAAGGTAAGGAAGGATTCAGCATTAACAAAAACGGCAAAAAGATGGCAGCTGGGGTTGAAAAATGTAAAGCCCTCCTCTAGAAGCATAACAGCTGCAACAGTAGTGGGAGGGGGTACTCATGACTTTCACACTGGACCATCAAGTGCAGATTGAGAAGACCATGGCAGCAGCAGCAAGAAAAATGCTGAGAAGTATCCTAAATGGGACAGACTCCAGAAACAAAGAATGTTCCCATTCTACCAGACCTGGTCAGGCCACACTTATTCTTCTGTGTTTTGTTTGAAGGTCACACAAAAAGAGAGACATTAAGCTGCTAGGAGGAGAACAGATGGTTCTGTGGGATAGAGAGGAAAGGGCATGAACCAAAGTGAAGTGAAGTGCAGTATTTCTCACTAGAAACCAGGAGACATGGGTGATGCTTGTTAGAGCTATACAACATCATTTTCAGTGATATGAAAGGGTCAACTTGAACTGGAAAGAGGGGTTGTGGTGGAACACAGACAACAGCCTGTAGTAACTGCTTTCTTCATAGAAAGAATTGTGGACCCATGGAATGTGCTAACAGAAGGGAAAGTGAAGAAGGAGTTCACAGACAAGGGTATGGGACAGGTATAGACACGATGAGAAGAGAAGGACTGAGGTGGAGATAAGACTTGATAAGCTGATTGTCCTCTTTTTGCCATTAGACAAATGTAACATAATATTTCTTGCATGCGTGCACTATAATATAAATGTCATCATTCATTTATACTTTGATGATATGTACACTTTGCATGTTATATATTGGCTCTCTAAAGTAATATATCTTATGGGAATTTTAATATCATAATAATGATGTGCCTTTAAACAAGTGATTTAATTGTATGAATTCCAAGTTTTATAAACAAAATGGATGCTTTAAGTAAATACTGAAAAACAGAAGTATTGTGTACTATGTATATATTTGCATAAGGGTCCTAAATAACCAGTAGCTAGGAACCACTGTTATGACAGCAACCTTTTCAAATGAATTTTATTGGTTTTGAAATAAGCACCTAGGAGCTTTAAAATGAACAATGTAATTCATAGCTGGATCAGTACATTAATATCTGATTTGTCATGTGTCTAAAGGTTTTAGAATTATTTCCAAGAAAAAATATATTAAGGAACTGAATATTTCTTCTCACTGACCTCTTGAGACATAGGCATAGGGCAGGATTCACGAAGCCTCCGTGTAAGAGTTATAACTCATACACGGAGGCTGCAGTTAAACGGAGTGATGTCAGCATGCTCTGCATATTCATGACAGCATGCTGAATCACACTTAAGGCCAACACGGTCCGTGTAAGACAGTAGGGGGCGTGTCCGTAGGCCGAGCCCTGTAAGCGGACACGCCCCCAGAAGAGGAAAAGTACCCAAAGTAAACACCCACGACAGAGTCCACGGAAATGTGAATAAACAGAACACAACACATGCCCCCACAGACTATGAACAGAAAACATATAAATAAACACGTTTTATATATTTTTTTAAATTGTAAAAATGTTTAACCGTGAGTGCGCTCGTTTGCACGGGTGTGCCTGTAGCGCAGCTACAGTTAGCAGTCAGTGGGAAAGCATATAAGAACTAAATATGCAAAGTAAGCCACGAAGCAATAGCGTAGCAGTAGAGATGTTGGCTGAAGAGCAGGCATTCATGGTTCGAGCCCCCACAACACCAATTTTTTTTTTTAGCAAAATAAGCAGGAAACAAGTCCCTGACAAATATGTACACATAAAACCACAATTTTTGTAAAATGTAATGAAATAGCCCATTTATATTGAAGAAATGTGAGGTAACAAAAGAATAAAAAATGCCAGATGTGCTCATAGCTGAGCTACAGTTTAACAGAGTGAGTGCATCTGCCCGTAGATGAGCAGTGGTTTAACTGGTGCAAAATGAGTGCCCGTAGCTGAGCAGTGGTCTAACATGCTAAATCTATGTGCCCCTAACTGAGCTGAGCGTAATATGCGTGCCGATAGCCAAATGAGGCTTAAAGCAGCGTACCCCATTTGTGTGGAGCTGCGCACCGCGCAAACAAGCTAACCGATGGGCAACGTTGAGCAAGCCGTATCAAAACTGCCTTTACACAGACACACCCATCAGCATGTCTAGACGGTCATGAAAAATAAAAAGCAGTGTCCAGGTTCGAACCCAGGATACTATACACCACAGTCAAGGTACAGAACCACTAAGCCATGACAGCAGTACCTTTAAATGCAATAATAGCTAATATATAGGAATGAATACAAGCTAGAGCATGACAATACAGGTTTACTGAAGTTGATACAATTCCAAAATGGCCAATCACAGATATGTGCGGGAAAAATGGACTATATAAGCCCCATAGGCGGGAATACACAACATAAAGGTTTGTAGAACTGACCTGCAGGCAGAATGACAGGAGTAGGAGAGGGTAGTTGCTTTCGAGCACAGAGGTGGGGTGTTGAGGAGTCCAGGTACATGGTCTGGCTCCTAGTCCATAATCATGAGGCCCAACTCATGCAGGGCCAGGTCCTCTGGGGAGCATACAGGGCCGAGGAGTGGGACCGGTTGGCTCATGATCTCACCAGTGCCACAGGGATTCCAAGGACTGGTGAGCAGGTCCGTCACCACCATGCGGACCTGAAGAGACGCAAGCAGGACCAACTGAACCTTTGGATCCAGGAGGCCCGGCAAACACCCAACGCCCCACTACTGAGTAAGTAACATTTAATTATGTATGTAAGAAATTAAACTAGCTGATATTATGGAGATGTGTATTCCAATATTACTTCATTTATATTACAGCTGCAGGTGTCCGTTCTGCGAACCGCAGAGCCTATGGCGATAGGCTGGTGCAGTTGCGCCACCAGGCAGGTCAGTAATCCACTACCAGTAACTGTAAAGAAATATAAAAGCATGACAGTCAGCAAAAGAGTGCAATGTAGTCAGTAAGGAATAAAATCTGCAAGTAACAGTGTGAAAGTGTCTGCAAGTATTGCTTGATTACAAAAGTGTGTTTCAGCCTGCAAGTTAAACTGAAAAATGAAACTGTCTGACATATATTCTGAAATAAAAATGCCCTATCTGTAAGAAAATAGTACACAACCTGCAGCAGGCTGAAAAGTATAGCTGCAGAAGATGATGAAATCACATGTGTGAAATATATCCCTGTGGAAATACTGAAACATGACAGAAGTGAGACTGCTGGAAAGGATTGTAATAACTACAGGTAAAACATGTCAATAAAGCCTACAAGTAAGTACCATCCTGAATAGTAAAATGAAAGCAAGTGAGAGAGTGTGAGAAAGTGTCATGAATCCAGCAATACAGTAGTAATAACCCCTGAATAAAGTATACTGCAGTCAAGACAGAATGAAATGCATGTGAGATTCAAAACCAAACAGTGAAATCTGTTCAAAGTGTTGCTGCATCTGGAATGTGTATCTCAAAATCTGGATATGTTGCTCTCAGTCTGCAATATGCAGATAGGATGATTGTCTGATATACCAAACATCCACACTTGTCTACAGCTATATAAAGCAAATGTAGCAGGATGATGTAGCTGAACAAAGCTAGATATGAATGTGTATGAAGAACAATAAAATGTATATTGATGTTGCAGTAACAGTCCTATCACCAAGTCGAAATAGTTATCATATAGGAAACTGTAGTTAGAACAGTAGTGTGTATATAACTGTAGCTATTAGAAATGTACAGCATATGTATTGTTATTCGAAGGCGTTAATATTACTTTCTTTACCCCACCCTATAACCACATATAACCCATTCCACATGAAAATGGTATGTGCAATCACAATTAACACCCTGGACGTTTGTCCTGTTGGGTCATATATATTTGCATGTCCGTTGATGCATCTGCCCTGTTCATACATCCACACCTGATGGCCTGTTGCCATCAATTAACCCTGCATGTTGTTGGACTGTGTATTTCTGTTCAAATTATGCATGTGTTATGCACGCTGTTCAATGGTGTGAATATCTGGGTGTTTGGTTAATGGGAATACTAATGCATGCTGTTACAACTAATTGTGAATGGTATTATATGTCACTAACCCAAACTGTCATGACATAATGCAAAACATAGGACGACAGGGAAGGCGGGTTTCCAGTGGAGCCACCTCTCCCACCTCAGCTGGCGAGTGCACCTGGCACTAGTGCCGAGTCCGGACCCTCCTCTGGTGGCCCTGTGCCACCTGTGGGTGGAAGCACTGCAGGGGATGGGGCTCGCCCCCCCTCTGCAAGTGTGGCCGGAGGAAAACTACCACTCACTCTCCATAGCGTCCGGACTGTGGTGCGTAGGGAGATTCGGGACTCTGTTCTTGAGCCCCTACGCCAGCTCGAGGCATGGGTGGCTCAACTAACAGGCATGCCTGTTGCCCGGCCTACACAGCCCCCAGCACAGCCCCATCCTGGGCAGTGAAGGAACAGTGGCAACTGCCTATGGGTGGGGATATCAATTCCACTGTTGCCATCTGTGGGCTCATGGGCTCTGGATATCCAAACCTCCGTCCCCGTCAATTGTGTAACCCCCCCACACGTGTCATACACCGCCCCTGTATGCTTCTTGTTTGTCTTGTCTGTTTACCTACCCAACCTACCTCCCCAGCTGTACCGACTTCCTTCACCTGACATACCACTCTCACCTGAAAAAAAAAAAAAAGGGCACTCTGTACCCACAAAAAAGTTACGTCCCATACATAGCTGCCCATTCCGCACACATGTCTGCTGGACATGGAACCTATCAGGGGTGGAAGGTTTCAAATGTCACACCAAATTACATACATATGCACAGCTGTTGCTGATGAAGAAATGGGCAGCTATAGGCCTTACCTACATCCCTCCTGCACATCCCAAGCTTGTTTCCCTACTGTCTTACCCTCTTTGTGACCCCTTTTTCACCACTTTCCTGTCTCCCCATTTTCTTTTCTTTCAAAGAAAATAGCGCGGGTGTGCGCCAGAGTAAGCACCGTTAAGCGGTTGTAAGCGGGTGTGCGCTTGTGTGCGCGGAGCTAACTGCCAGTGCGCATGTGTGAGCTCCGCGCAAACCAGCGCTAACCCGGTTACAACTGCTTAAAAGTGCCTTAGTCACTTTGATTGACAGGTCCTGTACTCAGTACAAAAGCAAATTAAAATCACACTGTCAGTCCCGAACCCAGGACCTTGGAAACACTAGTCTGTACGACCTACCACTAAGCCATGACTCTTATACAAAAGCATTGTGCTAAAATAAATATAACATGTAATAGTAGGGATGAATGTAAAGGGAATATAGGATGTGTAGTACACAAAGCATGTCATTTAAAATTACTGTCAAAACTACTGGATTTCCATAATAGTAGTGTGTGAACAGAAACAGCCATGCTAGTTGGCAGCTTGTAGATAATAAGGTCAGTTAAAGTACATATATAAATGTATGTATATGTACATATATATATATATATATATATATATATATATATATATATATATATATATATATATATATATATATATATATATATATAAATATATATCTATATATAGTTGTAGGAGTCAATGTGCATACACACTTGCTACAGGGAACATGAGAGAGGAATGGAGAAATGTGAATATACAACACAGCCTGAATCATGAGAGAGATACTAACCTTTACACTCACAGAACACTGTCCACAGCATACCAGCATGGTCCCCGCCCTCACAATCTGAAAGGGCAACACCTATTCCACATACCCTTTTATAGCACTGACCTGAAATCACAGTGAGAATTGCAATCAGTACACAACTGGCTGTATGCAATTAGCAAATGCTGCCTTACAATTGGTGCAGAGGCCATCACATGGACCTATGCAGATACCTACAAAAGCATCCAGTGCTAACACTCCCCACATGCAATACATTCATTGCATTGTCTGTAAGCAGACAGAGGGAGAGTGAGAAGTGAGAGAGAGAGAGCAAAAAAAAAAAAAAAAAAAATTAGACACTGTGACTCTGTCACCCGAAGCTGTCAGCACTGACAGTAGCAGCAACAAGCAGAAGCTGTGGTAACGCAACCAGCTGCGACAAACACAGGTAATGCAAAGTAGCAGGTTAATAGTGTGCATACTGTGAACCCTCCAAATGTGTCATAGGTCTGTATCCATAGGTATGTCCATGTGATATGTTGTGTGTACGTAGTTCCACCAAAAGGGGATGACCATACATTACATGTCAATCAGTCTTAGGCCATGATCCTGGCAGCAGTTGTCTGTGCGTTGGGCCAGCAATGGCTGTAGTGACTGCTTTGAAAGGTCAGCCAGGTTCAAAAGTCAGGATCAGCCCATCCCAAAGGCACACTGGCTGGGAACAAGTGTCTGCAGGTACCCGATGTCACTGCATATGCATCCCATACTGCATAATTCCATAGCTTAGCAGACCAGGCCCGTTATCCATATGATGTGGTAATTCCCAGGGTCAGTCGAGGTGCCCTCTTAGTGGTGTTGGACCACTGTTTCTGTATGCCACTGTCCAGGTACATATCCTGTAGTACGGCCAAGATAAATTATCAGTGTTATATGTGGTTGTATGTCCTCTCGGAGTGCCAGTAGCACACATCCAGGGATACCATGAGGTCACAGTGATGCTGTGTGTTCTTCTCTGCTGAGGGCGGCCCTCACCTGGACATGTGAGATGATAGGGAGGTTACATCCAGCTGTGATAAATATTTCAACTGGTGGGGGAGAAGGAGGAGGGATATGTGCACCGAACATGTCTGCAAGATTGTTGCCAATATCCATGTGTTTGGTGAATGTTAAGTAGGTGTGTATTAACACAGAGCATATCTGAGGCATGTGGTCCATATGTGTAACATAACTGAAGAAGGCCTTGTGGTCATCCATAGTGTTTGTGTCCATTTCCCTCCCAGAGTAGGCCATGGCCGTTGTTATGATGGACCGTAGCGTAGTACCAGTGCTGACCACAGATGCCTTCCCTTAATGTGAATGTGCTCTGTCTTGCAGTAGCCTCCTGCTATTGTTATACAATCTGCCTCTGTCTGGGGTCCACCAGACAGGATGCCTAACCTTTGTGCATAGGGTCTGGGTTAGAAATGTGCGCGCAAGTTCCATGCAATTTGTGGCATGTCCATGGTAAGCATTTGCAAAGGGGTCAGCAGTGTGGCTTGTGGCTTCCACTGGCCCAGTGTGCTGCATGGATACCATCTCAGTCCCAGCAAGTGAATAACTGTCTAATCACATACATATCAAAGTAGTCTACTGTGCTGGTGGTAGTGGTGGGATATGTATATCCAGGCCGAGTAACTTCTGTCCACATCACAGTAGTGGATGGTGTCCCACATACAGTACCTTGAGATGAACCCCCAGAGTGAGGTTGTGCATTGCACCTGTCAGTGTGTGCTGACCGATGGGGCATGCTACTTATGTTGTGTGGAATGTGGCAGGTATTGTGGCACAGGTGTTGGCTGAGCACTGATATCTGGCCATGTACCTGTGTATCCACCACGACACACACACATGCAACATATGGGAGTAGTAGTATATCACTACACATGAGTATCATGTATAGTATGTGTGCCATATATTGCTGACATGGTCTGCTGATATCCTGTTTGTGTTCTCTTCCAGGGAGATGGCACGACAGCGTAACCCCGCCTACTCTGTGGCAGAAGATGAGGAGATCCACCAGAGCCTGGTGCGGGAGTATGACATCCTGTTTTCCCGCACCAGTCAGAATCAGCAGGAGAGGGCCGCACTGTGGCAAGACCTTGTCCGTAGGGTAAGTGATATTGGCATGCATAACAGGACATATGAGCAGGTACGACATCACTGCAGTGATTTAATCCGAAGTGTCCAGCAGCATGCATCAGATATCCACAGGCAACAGGTCGCCACAGGAGGTGGGGTGGCCACACATCCCCCCTCACCAGACTGGAGGGGCTACTCCTAAGTGTTGTGGCTCCAGCCCCGGAACACCAACAGCAGTACACCTGCATTATGATGGAGGCTGGTTCCACACAGCAGCACGACATGGAGCGTGCAGGTAATATGCCATATGTACACTTGACTGTTCTGTACACTGTATCATATGCAATATCAATGGCACTGTTGTGCCCACTGACATTAATCTCATCATTTCTGCAGGTCCCACCAGGGTTACAGCAAGGCAGGCCATCCATGCTGGTGAGTGTGTTTAACATAACCTATAATAGTCCCGATAATGCTAGTAACAGTAGTGTAACTCAGAAGTGCTCTGTGTGTATACTGCGGGGTGTGCATGTGTGCATGTGTGCAGGTGTGCCTGTGCCCATATGTGCATGTGTGCATGTGTGCAGGTGTGCCTGTGTCCACATGTGCATCTGTGCATGTGTGCCTGTGTCCACATGTGCATGTGTGCATGTGTGCATGTGTGCCTGTGTCCACGTGTGCATGTGTGCATGTGTGCATGTGTACATGTGACCACGTGTGCATGTGTGCATGTGTGCATGTGCCCATGTGCGCATGTGACCACATGTGCATGTGTGCATGTGTCCATGTGTGCATGTGTGTGTGCATGTGTCCACGTGTGCATGTGACCACATGTGCATGTCTGCATGTGTGCATGTGTGCCTGTGTGCATGTGTGCATGTGTGCATGTGTGCCTGTGTGCATGTGTCCACGTGTGCATGTCTGCATGTGAGCCTGTGTCCATGTGTGCATGTGTGCCTGTGTCCATGTGTGCATGTGTGCATGTGTCCATGTGTGCATGTGTGCATGTGTGTATAAGTGCATCACTGGTAACAATGTCTGGAGACTGTAAACTGTGTTTCCTGTCTTCCTCCCACAGGTTCTGGGGCTGCTCTGGTGACCTGCAGCAGGGAACCTGAATCCTGTGCCACAGCTACTGGTAATGATGATATTTGTGTAATGGTACAGGAAGGTGTGTCAGGGTCTGCCATTGGTCAGCCAATTGACAGTACACAGCTGTCAACCCCATCATTGCGCACAGTCATCCTGCCTGTACATCCTTTGTCACCATTGTCCCTAGGTGATGGACAGGATACAGCGGGCATAGACCAGGGTAATGTGGTACCTGTGGCACATGAATCCCCACACAGCAGCCATGGGCAGGGTCCTCCAATGGTACCACACAGACAGTTGCCCATGGGTTCTCATGGGAGCATCCGTGGGCGTACTGCCTCTGGCCGACGTGCCCAAAGAGGTCTGTCAACCTCAGCTATGTTTTGGACTGTCATGCAGGCACAGTCACGTATGGAAAGGTACACCAGACAGGGTCTGAGGGAGGTGAGACCATGTCGCACAGCCATGACAGACAGTATGCGTGACATTGCGGATGCTATCCGTAACTTCACCGATGTCATAGACAGACGTTGTGGGGACATATTACAGCAGTTCCACAACCAGATGTCCATGAGCCAGGGCAATGGTGGGCGTTTGGGGCGTCGACGTGGCCGTATGCCGGCAGCAGCAGCAGCTGGCAGTTGGCGCGAATGACAAAAGGCTTGCGCACGCCCCCATAGTGCCAGCAGCAGCCCCAGCAATGCTGGGTCTGTGCTGTCATCGGAACGCCCCAGGAGACCACGTGCACGTGGCTCTGGACAGTCCCAACAGGGACTTGTGTCCAGTCAACACACTCCCACTTCTGATGACAGTACCCAGTCTGGCTTTGTACTGGATATGGTCCGTAGCACCCCTGCCAGGCACAGGTACCGTGTCCGTGCACACAGACACTGATCTGTATGGCCTGCTAGGTGCAGTCTGTGGCTGTCCACAAACCCCTGTATATGGCAGCCATGAGGTGGAACTGTGTGCGTGCATACACACATGCGAAATGTTAACACCTAGGGCAACCACATACACGCACACACTGCACCAACACTGCCCCACCCTGTACTGCTGACCCTCACCAACACACATACACACACATGTCAATTGGTGGTATCAGTGGCTGACTCAGGCATACCTAATCCACACCCTGTGCATATGATGACACTGTACCACCTCCTGCAATCTCCAACATCATTGCGGGAACAGGTAAACACGTTGCTGATGCACAGGGTGACTACATAGAAGTGTATTAGTAGTATCATGTTGGTAACAGTACAGTGTGCTGCTATGACTGTGTGTTTATCCCAGCATGCTTGCTGCAGTAACTGTATGAATGTCCTGAATTGTTATCTACACCCATAGTACATACCAAAGTATAACAGCTGCACATAATTGCATGCCGGTGGTAAGGTTGTCAACAGATAGCCGCATACATGGGTAGCACAGGGGGAAAGCTAACACAAGTAGTGATATGCAATGGTGGACATGTACAGTAATGGTGTCAAGTTGCCCACAACGACTATGCCATGTGGATGTTAGTGCATGTAGATATGTGTGCAGTACCAATGTAATCCAAATCACAAATAAGTATGACATAATATCAGTTCTACCATGGGCATCTGCGCTGCGTATTCCTGGGTACATGTTGATAGTGCCTACATATTTGCATTGTTACTTACTGTTATTGTTACCCCTTCTATGTTGTACAATGCATTACTTCCAGCCCTGTTTACTGTAGCTTTGTTTGCATGCATGTTTGCTTGGGGTTCCCTGGAACACTGCTTACACCTGCAATGCAGAGTTACAGTGCTTCTGTAGACTTCTAGTGACATCTGCATAGCGTACGATACGTATGTCAACTTTACACATGACAGAACGTCACTGTCTGTCCTGTACGCATGTATGTTGCCTGTGACACATTGCACACATCTTACCTGGCATTTACCCATGTGTGCAGTCATATATGTCAGTGCTATGAAACAGTAGCGGTACACCCACACATACACACCTTCAGTATGTTGTTCCCTATTGGCCCTATGTGTTGGCACTCAGCATGGCAATTACACTACTAGGGTAGCATGTGCAAAGGTAACCTGTGAATCACCTCTATGGTCCAGTTGTGGTTTATGTGAGTCATGTGTCAATATCACAGCTGCCACATGTATACAGTCAGCCATCACCCTTGGCCAGGAACGTACAACACATGTGTGGGATGCCACCACACAGCCAATCTGGGGACTGGTCTCTCTGAACCCAGTAATGCCATACCCTGTCAGGTGGCATGTCATATATACTACATCCTGGACAAACGTCAACCCCAATCCCTGCTGCTACTATTGATAATACCCCTGAAGATGTTCCTGATAGTTTTGACCAGTTCTTTACTGAGACATTTCAGGCCCTAGCTATCCATCTACCTCCTAGCTCCCCTGGTCCTGAAAGTAGCACCCCTAGAAAACTACTTGCGTTCAGCTGCCAACCAGTCACCACTTCACTTCTCCGTACCTTGATTGAAACAGTGAAACCCACTACACTTTCTGCCAATCAACTCCCTGCCGAGTACCTATCAAAACCAGATGATGTTATTGTTTACCCCGTCTCAAAGGTAATCAAAGGAACCATGGTAGAATCTAACTTTCCCACCATCTGGAAAATGTCATATGTAATCCCACTTCACAAAGGAGGCAGCTCTACTGAATTCTCCAATTATAGGCCAATAGCTATACTCTCTCCACTTTAAAAGATTATGGAAACTTTCGTCATAGACAATTCATGCACCACCTAATCCAAAATCGCATTATGGCAGACACTCAGCATGGCTTACGTCCTCATCACAGCACTACTTCAGGCCTCCTAGCCTTTACTAACACCATAAACCATACTTGCAACACTAATTATATATCCTCAGCCCTCTTTTTGGATCTTTCCAAGGCATATGATATGGTTGATCACCAACTTTTACTCCACACCCTGCAAACACTGTCTAGATACTGGAGCCTTCCAATGGTTTCAATCCTACCTGCATGGTTGACAGCAGGCTGGCCTCTGGCAGAACAAACTCTCTAACCTTCTACCTAACACCCTCAGAGTACCACAAGGCTCTATACTAGAGCACTTGCTGTTCTCCATCTTCATTAACGACCTTTATACTATCATCCCAAAAGTCAGCTGTATCCGATATGCTGAAGACTCTACTCTGATCTGCTCAGCCACATCTCCAGTAGAGTTATGGTCAGCTACCCAGACCACCTTTAATACAATAGAAAACTGGCTTTCTGAACATTGTCTGATCCTAAATCCCAAATAAACTAAACTGCTGTTATTTCACCAACACGTAGGTCTACCACTTTCACCGTTACCATAACATCAACTGATGGCACAATAATCTCCCCTGACCCATCTCCGAAACTATTAGGTGTCATCATAGACAATAATCTGAAATGTGACCTACATGTTAACCAGATTATCAAAGCCATCAATAGAAAACTAGGGTCACTTTACAGAATTAAAGCCTTCCTAGCCCCTCCAGCTAAAGGTGCCATAGCTCGCTCACACCTTGTTTCAACCCTTCTGTATGCATCCCCTCTACTCTCGAATATGAACAAGACTGCCCTTAACAAACACTCAATTTGCTACAACCACATTGCCAGGTTTGCCACTGGGCTGCCTTTTAGGACACATCATTGCATCAGTCTAAATTAGCTTGGTTGGCTTGCAATACCCAGCCTAATACAGTATAACCAACTGATTATGGCCTATAAAATCCTCTATAATCCAGACAATACTCCTGCACTTCAAATATTATCACCCCCTATAACAATCCTAGACCGCTTTGATCCTCTAACAAATTACTACTTCAGACTAGCAGGTTTAATAACACAGCCGGTGATTCTCTCTTTGCAAACCCTGTAAGTAGATCCTGGAACTCACTTCCAGCTGATATTACCCTACTGTCCACCTTAGGTCAGTTTAACAGTAGACTCAAACAACATTTGTCACTTAACTGGCTATGTCAATGTATCAAGCCTGGCTAAATCGAATGTGTAAAATCTGTGAACCACTTTACTGTGTAATTTTAATTTAATCCTGACTTGTGCTCAGGACTAACATTAACCTGTGGAACATGTTTGACTTGCTTACTTATGTAATCTCTGTAAATAATCTGTTTGTAATATGTAATGCTAGTATTATGTAATGCCGTATCTGCTACCCTCGTAGCTTGGCTCCACGGGCCTCCCCTGGAAATGGACATGCATCCAGTCGGACTATCCCAGTCAACAAATGTAGGATAAATAAATAAATCAATAAAATATATTACAGTGACTACAATACAAGTCAGACATTGACACTCACTGACAGCATGCTGAACACACTGGGGCATACGTGGGGACTCAGAATAGCAGCCTGCCTGGGCATCACACACCTCCGCAGCTGGCATATAGGCATATGTTCCGTCAGAACAGAGCACATGCCACACATGGCACGCACATCCCCTGTGCCACACACTCACAGCCTGTAGGGCTACACAACACACCTGCTACAGACGTGTCAGGTACCTGTCTTGTGTGCTGCACTGGGGTCCCGCTCAACAGGCTGTATCTGGTGAAGGTCACAGTGATATGCCTCAGGGGCACTATGGTCCACCACAGCACACATGCATACAGGTCAGTCAGAGGCATGGACAGATATGACTCACTCATTGACCATGCCAGTATGGCTGCCTGAGACATACCTCCCTGGACTACATGATAGGGAACATAGAATGGATCTCTCAGCATGTGGCACAGGCCAGTATGAGCCTGATGTTGGTTGCCAACATACCCTCACCAGGTATTCTACCACTATATGTGGGAAGGGTGTTGTATGTCTACATTATACTCAGTCTCCACTGTCATTCATAGGGTATCCACTGGCTGTCAGCATGTGCTTACATGCTAGGGAAGCCACAATGATGTGCAAGGGTCATCTTGCACGTGACACCCATGGCCCGATGTATAATGGCAAAGCTCCTTGGTACACACATACTGCCTTATGCTGCAGGACATGGTTTACATAGCGACCTCCATGGGTATCACACAGGTTAGGACACTAACAGTGCTGCTACACAACAACAGCAGTTTACACCGGAAGATGCATGCACCAGACACTGCCTTCAGCATGGTGAACTGCAATGTCTGTGCAGCACCAGATTCATGATTCATGGCTCACAGGTGTTACCCATCACTGACAGGTTATGCCCCATACCATGCCTGTCGTCCCCTACACATGTAACACACATGGATAGGGGGGTGGTATCCCAAGGTAACACAGATACACACACCTCCAGGTTGTTGGCACAGCACAAACCATCACGGCCTACTCATGTGCAGCTAACAGTGTGTTGGACTACCATCTGGTTCATAGCCTGGCACACACAACCCTCCCATACACAGGAAGACCACCTATCCTCCATAACAACACTGGCAATATGACAGTCTCAAGAACTGTGTTTATATGGCCGGACTGCATCCAGCCAAACATTGTGTGTGAGCATTACTGTAGCTACAACACACTAGTTGAAGGGTTTACAGCATGTGGTCACCGAATTGCAGTGGAATGACATGTTACCACTACCACAACAGGTGGGAACATGCAGCACCTGTACATCGACTACATGTACACTATATGTCCCAGACCAGATGTGTATCCCCTGCTGTAGGTCTTTCACCATAGACACCCACACTGTATAGAGACATACTACGTGTGGACCCTGCAGAGTAAGACACAGTCATATTGGTATACATTGCAAATACCATTTATCCACTCGAAGCATGTGTCAGACATGGTAACTACTGCAGGTCACAGGTATTTATGTGTATGTGTCACACACATACATCATGTGTGCAATGCCATTGCTGGTTTAGGCAATGGCATGCATTGTTATGTACAGACACCCACACAAGGTCATACTGTGTGACACAACCACACGTGACAGTTGTGGGTTACCAAAACATACCTATCTGTACTCTGACAATGGTAATAGACACAGTAGCAGAGCACACTACTGGCATTACTAGCCAACTAGCCCTGTTTGGCTGTGCTGATAGTGTGGTGACATCCCCTGTGTTTACTGGCAGAGTATGCAGCATCTGGTGTATTGTAGTATTTGCCAAAAGGATCTGTTTGCTCACAATTGCATTTACACACACCCTACTACCCCCACACACATGCACAATTGCCATTTGCAGGATTCATTCCCCTACCTAACTAAGTCAAGAACCGTGAAAGAGATGCATGAGCAAAGCGCACTATGCGGTTTACTAGATAGTTCCTCTTCTCTGGCTATACTTATAGGGTGCTGACAACATCAGTATTTTGAAAGGGTAATGTGCATCAGGTAGTGTGATCTCCTGATTGCCAAAACTAACATGTTTTACATACGGAAATTCACACACACAAACTCCCCACATCCAAACACACACACATGTCATTTACAGGTTTCAAACTCCTACCTAACAATATCGGGAGAAACGCATTAGCAGAGTGCGCTATTCACATTACTGGGAGGCTTCCCTTCTCCTGCTGTACTTATAGGGTGCTGACATCATCTGTGTTTAGAAAGGGGAGTGTGCATCCTGTAGTGTGTTCTCCCAGTTGCCAAAAGGGACATTTCCCTCACACACAGTAACCCCCCTCATCCAAACACACACACTTGCCATTTGCAGAATTCAAACCACTACCTAACTATGTTATGACACTCGAGACGGACATATTAGCGGAGCACGCTATTCGCATTACTGGGAGGCTTCCCTTCTCCTGCTGTACTTATAGGGTGCTGACATCATCTGTGTTTAGAAACGGGAGTGTGCATCCTGTAGTGTGTTCTCCCAGTTGCCAAAAGGGACATTTCCCTCACACATATTTGCACACACACACTAACCCTCCTCATTCAAACACACACACTTGCAGGATTCAAACCACTACTTAACTATGTTATGACACTCAAGACGGATGCATTAGCAGAGCGTGCTATTCGCATTACTGGGACGCTTCCCTTCTCCTGCTGTACTTATAGGGTGCTGACATCATCTGTGTTTAGGAAGGGGAGTGTGCATCCTGTAGTGTGTTCTCCCAGTTGCCAAAAGGGACATTTCCCTCACACACTAACCCTCCTCATCCAAACACACACACTTGCCATTTGCAGGATTCAAACCACTACCTAACAATGTTATGACACTCAAGACAGATGCATTAGTAGAGCGTGCTATTCACATTACTGGGAGGCTTCCCTTCTCCTGCTGTACTTATAGGGTGCTGACATCATCTGTGTTTAGAAAGGGGAGTGTGCATCCTGTAGTGTGTTCTCCCAGTTGCCAAAAGGGACATTTCCCTCACACATATTTGCACACACACACTAACCCCCCTCATCCAAACACACACACTTGCCATTTGCAGGATTCAAATCACTACCTAACTATGTTATAACACTCGAGACAGACGCATTAGCAGAGTGCACTATTCGCATTATTGGGAGGCTTCTCTTCTCCTGCTGTACTTATAGGGTGCTGACATCATCTGTGTTTAGAAAGGGGCGTGTGCATCCTGTAGTGTGTTCTCCCAGTTGCCAAAAGGGACATTTCCCTCACACATATTTGTACACACACACTAACCCCCCCTCATCCAAACACACACACTTGCCATTTGTAGGATTCAAACCACTACCTAACTATGTTATAACACTTGAGACAGACGCATTAGCAGAATGCACTATTCGCATTACTGGGAGGCTTTCCTTCTCCTGCTGTACTTATAGGGTGCTGACATCATCTGTGTTTAGAAAGGGGAGTGTGCATCCTGTAGTGTGTTCTCCCAGTTGCCAAAAGGGACATTTCCCTCACACATATTTGCACACACACACTAACCCCCCCCCCCATACAAACGCACACACTTGCCATTTGCAGGATTCAAACCACTACCTAACTATGTTATGACACTCGAGATGGACGCATTAGCGGAGCTCGCTATTCAAATTACTGCGAGGCTTTCCTTCTCCTGCTGTACTTATAGGGTGCTGACACCATCAGTGTTTAGTAAGGGGAATGTGCACCCTGTAGTGTGTTTTCCCATTTTCCAAAAGGGACATTTCCCTCTCACAGCCTTTCACACACACAAACCCCACTCACCCACACACACTGAGCATTTGCAGGATTCGAACCCCTACTTAACGATATTATGACACTTGAGAGAGACGCATTAGCAGAGCGCACTATCCGAATTACTGGGCATCTGTTCTGCACCTGTAGTATTTCTAGGGTGCTGACATCTTTATTTCTACAGAGGTATGTAGATGTAGTACTACCTGTCAGGTGGGGGATAGCATATATATGCATTTGCAGCCACCTACGTCAGGGTCAGATATGCACATCGCACTGGCAGGTTATGTTCTATACCATGCTTTGGGACCACAGGACCTGTAACACACAACGCAACCAGTCCAGAACACCACACCCACATCCAGGACACACACTCACACACTTAGCTTCCCTGGGAACAGTGCCAGGATATGCAGGTATTCACATACACCATTCCAGTTGTTAACATCAGGTACAGGCATATTGTGCGTGAGAACTACTCAGGCCTCTACCACTTTACCCTACAGCCACTACAATTTGTGGGTCCATGTGCTATGGCAGAATCACACACCACAGCCACATGGGTGAATACATATTGCACCTGTCCATCTGCAACGTGGGTACTCACTGTTCCACACCAGAGGTAGACCACCATTGTTGATATCTGACCATACCCACCTTTCCCTGGACATCCATATCTCATCTCCACCCCCAGGCAAGGTTGTCACTGCACACAAACTGTGTTTAGCACAAGCAGACTCTACACTTGTGTAGACAGGGGTGGATGACTTCAGAGGACCCATGCTGGAGGACTATACTGGCCACTCAGCATAATCCTTGACAAGTGCATCCTATGAGCATGTGTACAGTTTGCATTGGTCATGCTAACCCACATATACCCATGACTGCTCCACAACAAGACACCTGTCAGCTGTACACCGGCCATATATGCGCCGTTCAACAGACAGAGTGACCTAATACATTGCAGAGCTGTAGCCCACAGAGGGAGGACATCTGTGGACAGTTCCAGCACGGCACTTCATTCACACATACTCATTACAACACAGTGTTGACAGTGGAATCATCCAGAGAATGCAGATAAGGCTCCCCTCAGTCTGTTATTGACGGACACCTACTGTCAGAGATCCTCAGCAACCCTCTCACAGCACACACCGACAACATGGCTGTGGCTTAGCACATTCAATCCCTGAGACCTCCCCGGTGCCCCTGCTTGACAGAGGCACAGCTCACTAGCCTCACATGTTGCCTTCTGTGACCTACTTTACAGTGGCACGGTAGCCTACTATCCTGGGGATGCAGATGCCAAGCACACTCTGGCTGAGCTGTCATTCCCTGGGGCAAGAAGCCTAGTATTGACCTCTACACCCATATGTTCAATTGTCGGATGCACAATATTTGTTGTGCTGTTCTACTGTTTGCAGGTCTTTATTGCCATAGCATTCCCTGTTCCTATGACCAACTTGTGTATCTGTGGCAGATGTTTGCATATGATGGCGATCCAACTATATCACTTATGTCTCTGTGGTCATTTACTGTGTGCACTGGGCTGATTGCTGTGTTGTGGTTGGTTCCTGGACTGACACGTACAAATACCAGATATGTGTGGCCAACTGCTACACGGAGATATGGCCTAAGTGTGTGAGCATGCCCAGTTCAGCCTTTCCATGGCATGTTGTCTGACATATGCCTCATTTATCAAAGTGTGCGAGCATGCCCAGTGTGAGCTTTCCATATGTTGCACTCTGAAGTCCACCACATATTTGGGTGTGTGTGACCTTCGACATTATCGCACGTTTATGATTGTGTGTTGGGTGTCATGTTGTGTACTAACTGGCCAACTGCTTTGTGTCTGCCACAACAGGGATTATACTGTGCCTGCAGGAATTGCATGGGATACTTCGCAGACAGTTCTCAACATACTTTCATAATGACCTAACACTGTAGTACCGTATAGTGTACTGGTTCGGTACTTTCACTGTGGTGGACAGTATCCTGGGCTTTAGTCCTATCACTGCTTGACATCTTCATAGTGAGCACAACAGACTGTGTAGGGGCCAGTTGTGCACATATGACCATGTTGCAATATGTTCAGATATGGACTACCTACACCAGGCTCGTCCAACATTGCTAGTGTATTCCACAACATGGGTGGACATTGGCAAACACTAGCGATGTTCCGTGAGGCCATTTCTGATGGTAGTCACAGGGTGTGTTTGTCCTTCGACACACATTGTAACTGGAGTTTGCCATTACATATGTCATGGTTGGTATACTGTGCCTCTGTCTACCTCTGACATAACAGTGATACCCAGGGTAGCCTACCATCTCCCATACACTCATCAGGATGCCTCTTGAGGGGTGTCGATATGTGGCACTCTGGCTGACCTGTACCAGGAGTTTACTGAAGTGTGGGGCTGCCTTCTGTGTTATGGATCATTCTGTACAGCTTGTCCTATGTATGTCAGTGCTGGGGTTCAGGTCTCTCATGTGCATAGCTCACTGCCATTCAGATTGTACAAGGTGCAACATGTTCATTCATTCCAGGTTGGACATGGCTTCATACATCAGGCACAGCTTTCCTGTAGCTGGGAAGGATGGCGATGTGTGGGGCTGCAGTTTGTTTACTCAGGCAACACATGGCATCTGTTCATGCTCTTTGCTACCCCTGGTGGGGTACTGTTGTGGACTTTACAGTTGATGGAGGTGTCTGCTGCGGTATATCCCACAGGGGCTATTGTAGTCAGTTGTGATGCTGATGGAGGATGGCTGCAGAGCCAGAGTGAGTTCCCCTTATCTACATCTGCCAACCTTCATGTTTGGGTGGGTATATGGTACATGTTTCTGCGAACACTACAGACACATGTTTGTCCAGTGCAGGATATTTATCACCTTTTGTACCCAGGTCTCACATTACATGTTAGGTACCTCATGGGTTAACACCTGTGTGGTAATTTGTGGGCACTTACTGTATATCCACAGTGGTTGTCTATACACAGTTCTGCGATTAGCTTGCTGACATGGCTATGGCTACAGTTGTCTGTTTGTAGGTGTCCCTTTTGTGGGTTGCTTGTGTCAGCTGGGGGATGGATATGGTGGGCTGTTTGTACTCCTCTGCATACATGCTCAGTCACAGTCCTTCCATGTTGGCCTATACCTATGGGACATGTATACAGAATGGGGGGGCCAAGACCAGGCCTTGTGGGATGCCACTCATATCCGCTTTGTAGTCTGACATGGATGCGGCATGTCTGACCATGTCAGTTCTGTCCTTGGTCTGCTTTGCAACCCCTCTACTGACATAGGGGTGTATATTTAAGCTGGTGAACATATCCATACTGAACACGTATGGTTTTGTCTAGAAGCATGTGCACGGTCCAGCTACGCTGTGTGGACCACATGGCCCTCATCAATGACCTTAATGACTGCTTCAAATGGGTCAGACATGTTTAGGGGCCGGTTCTGCAGTTACAACAGCCACAGTGTGTAGGGTCCAGTATCAGTAGGTCCACATTAGCCTTCTGTCTGCGGTACATACTGATCCTTTCCATAGCAGTGCAGAACAAGCTTGTCAGGATCCTGGGGTGGTAGTTTGGAGTATCCATTCAGGCAACACCTTTGTTGTGATGGACCACTGTTGTTGTACACTGCTCTTTGGGTACATATCCTGTGGTAAGGCTGACATTGGCCAGTAGTGTGATTTTGCATTCCATTACTCTTGGGGTCCATGTTGGCCTCAGCACAGGACACCATCACATACCTTTGCTGCTGTGTGTTCTGCTTTGCAGATGATGGCTGTTACCTCAGCATCTGCAATGTCAGGGGACCATCTGCTGGGATAGGTATTTTGCACTCGGGGGGGGTGTTTGCACTGCACCTGACAGGTTGTATGTTAGCAATATGTGTGTGTGTTTGGTATGTTGTTTGTAATATCTGTGTGATTCGGAGCATATCTGTGGATGCCCAACATGGTTCCTACCATCAGTTGGGTAAGCCTTGTGATTATCCTTAGTGTCCTGTACGTTTTGTATCTTCATAGGTTCATGGGTTCATAGTAGGCTAGACACCCTAGGCCATTAGTAAGCCTAGCTAGAGTGTGTGTGTCTTTCGCCACCCCTTGCTATGTTCAATTATGGCCATTTATGAGGTTCTTCACTGTGCCTCTGTCTGGTCGTGATAGAGTGGGGACCCCCAGTATACATATACGGTCATCCATCCACTTGGCAATATTCCTGTTGAGGGGTGTCAGTGAGGGGCTCTGCCTACCATGGATTGGGATCCTGTTTCTGGGTGTAGGGAGCCTATGGGTTATGTATATGTCCCTCCAGCACATCTTATTTCATTATGTGTTGAGGTTGACATCTGTGACTCTCACAGCTCCAATAGCTTTGATTTCCTGTGGT
Source organism: Protopterus annectens (assembly GCF_019279795.1). Classification (NCBI taxonomy): domain Eukaryota; kingdom Metazoa; phylum Chordata; order Ceratodontiformes; family Protopteridae; genus Protopterus; species Protopterus annectens. Next base: position 602,074,401 of record NC_056733.1, read on the forward strand.
GTAGCATGTCCATTACTCCTGTGTTGGACATGGCCTGGTACAACAGACATACAATGCCTCTGTGTAGGCAGTGTGTGACTGCAGTCAGCTGGGGTGTCTACAGCCAGGCAGCATATGACATATATTTCACACCCTTTATCCTGTTGGTGGGATAACTATGAGGTCTTCCGAACCGCTGCAGGTGTCACGTACGGTACATCCCATATGAGTCATTGTACTAGATTATGGGTCTGATAAGGGAACAGTACAGCGGCACAGTGACCTCTGTTGATGTTGATGTGAATCCTTTCATGATACGGTGTCCAGTATCAACACTCTTCATAGCCACATTGGCATTGTGGCTGTCACATGACAGATTAATGTCGACCCGTGTCCCTAGGTCCCTGATGACTCCTTGCATACATAATGGTTTGACACCTATGTGGTACTTTGTGTACCTTGTCTGGTATTTGGTGGAACATTCATACTGTCCAGTGTCTTCGGATGTCTGGGTGGGGTTCTTGTGTGTGAGAGTGTGGTCTGTTGCATGCTACAGACTGTACAGCAGTTTTGACTACAGTTATGTGCACATGGGTGGTGTCCGCTGCTTTGTGCATTGTCAGTTACCTGGCTATATGGGTGTCTGTGCTGCATATGGATACTCCCCCTCCTTTGATGTCTTGGTGCAGGTGTTGGGGCCATAACACATGGTATGTGGTAGCACCTAGTAGTGCTGGTGTGCTATCACTAGGCCTGCAGCAGGCTTCTGTCACTGGACAGGCATCAATGTTCTCCATAATGGGAAGTGCCTCAGGGGCATGCATATTGCAGTTTACACATCTGGCATTGGTCAGCATTACCCTTATGTTTCCTACCACTTATGTTTTCTAGGGTGGTGGGTAGTCTTTTTGGCCTTGCCTACATATGGCTCTATGGAGGCGGCAAAGGCCTTATCCAGTATCCAGACACACACGGGTAACAGCTGACAGCGATCCCTGTAACAGCAGCATGGCTTGTCATGCTTGACATCTCAAGCAGACACACATTATACCCTCTTGGACTGACAGCTGTAACTGTGCCAGCTGTTAAACATGAGCATTCTGTGTTTGCACTGTGGCATCATTCTTGGTGAGGGTTGGATGCTGCACACAGCCAGTGCCATCCCGCCCTGGGGTACATACTCGGAGGGACCATCCATGTCTCATTTGATGTTGACCAGGGAGGTACATCTCAGGTAATTCACACCAGCATGGACATTGAGTGCATCATATTTCTGCTTGCTTTGGGGTGACCTGCGTACTTGTGTTAAGTGGCATTTTGTGGCAACATACAAGCAGCTTACTCTACCCTTTCCCTTGTTCAGTCTGGTGAGTGGGACAGCTGTGTGTCTGCCTATACAGACACCTATTACGACTGTATCAGGCATGTTGTTTCTCCTTCGGGCCTGTGACTTTGGCACACCAGCTTTGCGTACTATTCATTGCATGTGCTATGTTTGAAGGTTGTGGTTGCTTGTGATCTACTTTGGAGGCTTCTGTTGGTGTGCTGTGTTTGTAATTAAGACCTCCGGGAATATTTGTCTGTGTTTATGTGTTTGGTTTACAGTTGTGGTAGGTCTATGTGGGACTGGGTTTGTGGTGTATGTGGTTACCTTCTCCTCCTGACTAGTGTTGACAGTACTGAGTTGTTGGAGCTCAACCTCTGGTTTGGATACATGGATGCATCTATCACATATGTTTGTATTTATTGGGGGGTGTTGTGGTTGTCTGTGTACTTGGTACTGGCATCACATTGCCTCTGGATTCATAGATTATACTTGTTGTGGCTGGACTTAGTGGATTGTATGTGTGGACATATGTTGTTGCCATACTACTGGTCAGTGATCACTTCCCTTTTTATGTTTGCTCTATCATGTGGTAACTTCCTCATTCTCTTGCATGGTTTGGTAATGGCTGGAGGCCAGCATGCCAGATGCCTGCGTGTATGGCATTGTGTGTTGTTGTTATTTGTGATTGCATACTCCAGGCATTCCTGGCTGTGTTCATGGAATGCCTGTATAACATGTTCTGTGGTGTGTCCCATATTCTGCACTTGCACAGGGGCTTTTGTGGATTCAACATCAGTTTTGAGGGCTGCAACCTATACTTTACACATGTTTTTCACTGTGGTATTCTGGCCAGGGACTGGGGTCAGGGTGTGTATATCCAGTGTGATTACTCTATGGTCTGGTCTTACCAGTGAGGGGTACACTTTTCATCTTGCCATCCAGTACACATGTTGCTGATTATCACATCCAGTATGCTTGCACCTCTTGTGGGAGTAGTACATTGTTCCTGGGCATTTTGGTTTATGGAATCTGGGTAATTTTCTCCTACTGTGTTGGTGCTAGTACAATGCTACCGGTGTATGTCTGGGTATTTTCAGTCGAGCAATATAATGTGGTTTGGGGGGCTTGATATATTCATGTATTCCGACATAGGCCAGGTGCTGTTCCTGTTATTAGGACAGTGGTCTGCAGCAGGCTATATACTGTGAGGTAGTTTTAGCCATTGGTATTTGACCATGGATATTCCATGCTGCTTCTTGTTGTGGTACCAACATGGGGGTGTGGCTATCCTTGCCATTTCTTGCTAGTCACCCTCCTTTTGTAGCTTGTTCCATGTTTTGCGGCTGTACAGCACAGTATGAGGTGTGACCTGGTAGTGTTAGGGTGCTGATGTGAGGCTTGCCCAGTTCTCTATTACAGGACTGGTATCTATATTCTCCTTACTGTGTGCGTTTACACTGCACACATCTTGCTGTTTATACATCTGTCATGGGGTAGTATTACATCTAGGTTCCTATCCCTTGTAGAACCTATGAGGTTGGGTTTGTGTTTTGAGACTTACCTATTCAGGGCATGCTGTGGGTACTGACAGCCTTTGCCAGTATCCATGGGGCATGGCATGATAGGTGCACGCCACCCCTAGCAGGTGGTGCATCATGTCAAACTCCACATATCTTCCCAGCTTGTAACACATTGGCTCCCCTTTGACTGACTGCATTACTTCAGCCAATTATTGTACTTGATCTTCTTGTCTTCATTATGTGGCATCATGCTTGGTGAGGGTGAGATGTTAGGCAGGGTCTTCATGTTTGCATATACTAGATGGTGTTACATTGCTTAACACATGGCAATCATGCCTCAGGTGGTGCTGCAGGGCTGCCTCTGTCGGATGCACATACTGCACTCCCTGTACATGTTTGAGAGCAGTTTGTGTCATGTTAGGCATCCCTGTTACTATATGAGTGAGTCAGAGAGGGGTATCATTCCCAGGGTTCCTACTGAGCCAGTGTATGTGCTATGCGTTGCCTCTTTGCCAAGGCCAGGGCATACTGGGCACGCCTCCTTCTGCCTACTGGGGCAGGCTCAGGTTGTTCCTCCTCCGAGTCACACTCTGCCTGTGATGGCCTTGGCAATGGTGGGGGGCTGTTTGGCCCGGCCCTATGCTGGTCCTGCTGCAGCTGTTTTCGTAAGATCATATTATGTAGCATAGTACATACCATGACAATTTGGGTACATGTAGTTGGTGTGTACTGCAAGGCTCCACCAGATGTGTCCAGACACCGGAACCGTGACTTGAGCAGCACAAACACACGCTCTATTACATTACGTGTTTGTACATGTGCCTCATTATGGCATTCCTGTACAGGTGTGTGTGCATTTCTGATGGGTGTCATCAGCCACGGCTCCAGTGCATAACCTGCATCCCCCACTAGGTGTCCATGTGGGATGTCCCCATTGGCAAATGTCTGGTACAGCTGCGTCAAATGCCAGATGTGGGAATCGTGATAACTCCCGGGGCAGCCAGCACACACATTCATTATTATGCCCTGGACATCACACATGACCTGGCAGTTGATGGAGGGGAAGCCCTTGCGGTTAATGTAGGCCCTACCCCACTCACTGGCTGGTGCTTTGATGCGTATGTGCGTGCAGTCTATTGCACCCAGTACCTCAGGGTATTCCGCTATTTGCTGGAAGAGACGCATATTGCTGGCCAATACCTCACGGGCATTGGGGAAATATACATGATCACCGACATGTGCTGACATGGCATCCAGGAACTGGTGTAGTACCCTGGAGGCTGATGCCTGTGATATCCCCATCATATCGCCAGTTGGTCTCTGGAAGGTACCTGTTGCTAGTATTCTTAGGCCAACACATACCTTGGTTTCCATTGGGATGGGTTCCCCTCTGTTGGTTCTGTGTGTGAGGCGTGGCCTGCACAGCTCAACAATTTGCTGCAGGAGCTCTCTGTCCACTCTATAGCGCTCTACTAGATCCAGCTCATGTAACCCGTGGTAGGTGACCCTGGGCCTGTACACTCTTCTCCATCTCCTCACTGTGGGTTGTCTGGCACCATCTGCATTGTCACCACCCTCAGCAAGTCGCCTATGTCTCATTATGACAGCTATGGCAGCCCCTAACATTTCTGCTCTGAGTGATGCTTTTTCAGTTTTCACTTCTATTAGCTTACTCTTGTCTTGCAGTGTCTCTTAATGGAAAAATCCTGCACTACTGTTTGCAGAGTTTTAAGTGCTGGGCTGGGCTACTATTCTGCCTGTGTAATTGCCTGCTTCTAATTATTTTCACCTGCTAGCTTCAGCAGTTATCCCTGCTAGCTTCCTATTAATTCTGTTGCTTCCTTTTTCCTCTCTGTTTCCTCAGGGGGGAGCAACGTGCATACTATCTGAAACACGCTCACAGTGGCTTACACGCGCGCAGACGTGCTTACACGGTTCAGAATCTACTTATTCGGGTTTAAACGCGTGTACACCCGCGCAAACACTGTTACACATCTGCCAACAGCATCCAACATACTCAGCCTGCCTTACACACGCGCACACCCACGCAAACAGTGTTAAACATCTCCCAACACGCTCCCACATGCTCACACTGCCTTACTCGTGCACACACTGTCCTACTCGCACTTCATGGTGCACACACGTGTGCATGCACGGCCAGCAAGAAACTTTGGTGTAGGTAACAGTGTATACCTTCCATTTCTTGACTTTCCATGACTTATCTAGTGGCACACCTCTTTCCATGATCTGTGCCTGTCATCTGTCATGTTACACTGGCCTCCAATGAACTGCATTTCTTTCTACCATTCCCCCCTGTGATGTCACCTATCTCCTACTCTATTCCTCCTCCTTTTGTATCTCTTACACTACTCAGACTGTGCTCATTTGGTATGTGACTGTGAGATTCAGTATCCGAACCCTCATTTACATGAGATTGCCTACTAATGCTTAGTTACATGTCTTAGACTCAGCTTCCCCCCTTAGCAACCACTACACGGTAGCCATGTTGGTTTTGGTCTGCTGGTCCCTGCATTGTCATTCCATGTATTGCATAAAACCCACATTTGTGGGTTTATAACCTTCTTTTTTATGGTTTTATACAGCGCAGCCCGTTTGCGCGGGGCTGCGCTGGGTTTAAACATCGGCGATCGCCAAAAAAAAAAATTATATTTTTAATATTTTTGCATCGGGTTATCTTGCCAGTGGCCACATATTTGGCCATTGGCATGCTGCCTGAGTCATATGCAACCTTTTTTTGGAGCTGACATCGCTCTGTTGTGGAATTAGAAATGTACTCATTTGTCAGCTGAGTACATTTCTGCAGCTAAAACGTCTCCTACACGGACTGGTTTCTGCTTCGTGGATCGCTAATATACCTCATTTGCATACCTTTCGGATGCAAGTGAGGTATTTAGCATTTCCACGCCCAGTCCGTGTAAGAGACGTTTTAGCTGGTCTCTTACACGGAGCTTAGGGCTGTTCCTGGATCGCGAGGCTTGCATGGAGTGTTGCACGTCTCTTACACTCCGTGCAAGCCTTCGTGAATCCTGCCCATAGATTTATCCCTTCTTGAAATTCTTAACTGAAGAATAGAGTGCAAAACTGGGACAGCTATAAAAGAGCCAAACTACAGCTGGAGTAGTCTGTGGAAGTTTCCTGAATATTTTTTTCAGTACTGGACTTGTGTGGATTCCATAGCTACCTTAAAATTGTACACTTGATGGTTATGTTTTGCTTTGAAAAAAAAAAATCCCTGTGAAAGTAAGGAAACTAGGCCTGCTTGGGAGATTGTGCTTAATGTTCTGAAAATAAACCACGTATTTATCTTGGCCTCAAAAGCCTTGGAGGCAACTTTGATTGATACTTGGCTTTACACACACTGCAGACATAACTGTGACCAATGCTTTCAGTTAAATGATTTTTCAGGAGTTAACAGAACTTCCAAAACAAATATTTATTTCACTGATTTATTAAGTAGCATTTATGATAGATTTATGCCACATATTTACTCACATTGAAGTAAACATTATGTACTGAGGTTTGAAAGTCTTTAAACTAAGGACTTCTATCATTCATTTGAAAATAATTAGTCAAGATCAAACACTGAGCATAATTGTCTTTAAGGTATACTCTGAGTGTGTGCAATTACATGAATTAAGTGATGACCCTAGGGAAGAGATGTTGTGCTTAAATTAAGTGTTTCTTGATGCACAGATGAATGTCTTTGTAGAAACGTTTTATATCAGCCTTTGATGGAAAAAAATCAAAATCCCAGCTGTCCAACATTAATAAATAAATCAGTATAAATATTTTCTTGTAAAGTCAGAAATATAAGGTGGTTACATGAGACATAAATAACTGCATTAATCAAAACTCCTCCAGTCTGAGGCTGGTAACAACCATTTCATCTTAGCCATGTATAGTGTACTACAGACATTCAAGATACTGTCTGTCTGCAAGAAGAATATGACAGCAGACTTAACTACAGTCTAAAAACAAATACAAATGTATGAACATGCACAGGTGCAGTGTAACTTACTTAAAAGACAACTCCACCCTCATAGTTAACCTAATCCCAGAGTTACTTTTTCTCCCTATAGTATCACTTAGGTGTAATGTCGTGTCCAAAACCCATCAGAACATTTCTGTTTCTTCATTTCAGTATTTTCCCACCACAGATCATTAAAGTCCTACCATATTTTTCCTAAACAAGTCTCACTTTGTTTCTGAAAGGAATTATTCTCAGCCTTCATAATACATAAACTGCACTCTTTCTGTATGCTTCATCATCAGTTACTGCCCATAACTTTATATCTTTAAATGGTGTCTTGCTGAGTTCAATAAAGTGATATAAATCACTCATAAACCTAAACTGAATTTATTTTCCAAAGAGTTAATTGAAAAAAAATCTTCATATGAAGACCAGGGGTCAGTTGAACTACAACACAGCATAAAAAGGTTAGCATATATTCCAATTTTATCCAGTTAAGTGTTGTAGTTGTGCCTGTAATTACAGAACAATCAGACTAGTACAACAGAATAGTACTGTCTACTAGAAGCTACTTAAAGCTGCCTTACAAGATAGATTTATCAAATGCCAATCATAGATAAGTAAGCAGAACTACCATACAAGACAATTATTAATCTAATCAGAACAATTAAAGTAAAAAAACAATGACAACTAGCTTAGTGGTACAGAGGGAAAGCATACAGCTGTATAGCTGACAACAAAAATGCAGACTGCCGGAGGGGTCAGGTGGAATAGGAAGAGGCAGGCTGAAGACTGGTTTTCCTATCCTAAAGGAGGATTAGAGAAGCATCGCCATCTGTGCTACCTCTGGGAAGGCCAAGAGCCTTGCAGACCCCTCCTCTAAGGGAACAGCAGGAATGTCCTGCACCTGTTGACCCTACCTGCACATGAGGTACATGGACATCATTAGGCATGATGTTCCTTTTGTCTGGGATCCTCATCAATGACAGTAAGAATGATGTACCCTAGTACCAAGTCCTCTAATCCCCACTGAGTTACTCTAGCCCTAAAATCTAGACAACTATACCACAAGGGGTCCACCTCATGTAGGCTCTTGTATGGGTTGTCCAGAAATGCAGAATTTGAGAATCCAGAGCAAAGTGGATGAGGTAGCCAGAGAAAACAAGAATTTAATGTCTAGTACTATTGGAGAATGTTCTTTTAAAAAAAATCACATAATGGTACTTTTCCATAGACCATCTAAGACATCAGTGAATTGCAACACTCTTATTTTGACTCAGTGCAAAATAAAAACCCTGATTTATTGCATGTAGGCTGTGTCATATTAAGGGGGTAGAAGGTATTGAACATAAACATTGTGGGCCAGTATAGGGCTGGGACACAAAGTCCAAAGTGATTTAAGAAAACTGACACACAAGGGGTAACTCCACATATACAGTTTCACCTATCTCCTAGGATCGGGTCTGCAGTGTTCCAGCCTTTGGTGAGAGCAGAGGCCTCCACATAACAGTTTCCCAAGCCTGGGTTCCAATGTTGGATTGGAGTGCTTGATTTTGATGGGCCTATTTCTGGGCAGGAATTGACTGCATTTTGATTGTCTAGCTTCTGTGGGGGAGGAGCCTGTCAGACTTAATATACTAGGAGGCTAGCTAAGCAGTGTGAACCACTCTTTTTATTCTACTAGGTATCCAACAAAAAGACTAGTCTTGAACAGGTAAAACAACTTCTTCATCTATGATGTGTATGAAATAAATTTCATTGTTTTCTTTGCCATGGTCTAATTGTACTGATGTGATTGAATTTGAAACTGTCTTATTTCATGCAATGAAGTTGTTTTTATTAGCTTACTAACTTACTAATTGCATTTTTTTTTGAGACATTGCTGTTGTGTTACTGAGTTTCAATAAGACTGCACTGTTGTGCCTCATTGGTATTAAACTATTGTTAACTTATGCTTTGCTAACTGCAGCAGTCTTAAGTTTAAATAAGACCACTACTACGCCTTGTTGCTTTGGTACCATTGATCAATACAAGCAAACGCTAAGATAATATTGCAGTATTGTCTGTTAGTATACTGAAATTAGGTATATAAAATCAAATTAACTTACTATCTCAGTTACTGACTGCACTTTTTAATCATTGGTGTTGTTGCATTTTTTCTTGTTACTGATTACTGTAATGTTGCAGCATTTAAGCTACTGCTCTAAGGAGAGCATTAGAGTGTACAAGGTTACCTATGTGATGTAATTTTACTTCTTGGCTAATTGCTATACTGATAATACACTGAAACTTTTTGTGTTACAGTTACTGCACTTGAAGCTACTTATTTTAATTATCTGTAGCTATTACAGTTACTGCGCCTAGATTTCTTGGGTTAGCCTATCCGTTGTTCATTGTCTTTATTAGTTAGGTAAAGAGAGGTACCAGACAATGCTGATGACTGGGGGTTGGGGGGTCTAGAGGGGCATGTAGTGACCTGAAAAGCACATTTTAACTTTTTTCTTCTACTGTTGACTGCGATAAAACATCCACACACGATATGTGTTTAATAGCTGCATATATGGCCAACTGCAGTTGCATTAATAATAATGCCACATAAATTTCATATTAAAATAATAAATTAAACTACAGTCTCTCATCATAGGTTCATAGGCTGGAACTAGGCTATCAACCCTAGGGCCTATACAAGCCTAGCCATAACAATTCCCTGGCTATTTCTTCCCATATTTACTTCCCTGGACCCCTGTCTAGCAGGGCGACTGATGTAATCCCCGGGATGAATGTCCTATCTCCCATCCAATCATCAAGGTTCCTTTTGAAGAGAGCCAAAGAGGCACTCTGCTTGACATGTATGGGCAGTCTATTCCAGAGTCTGGGTAGTCTCTGGGTCAGGAACCTATCCCTCCAGCATGTTTTGTTCATTGTGATGACAAGGTTTAGATCGCTGGACCTTGTGTCTCTGAGGGATTGGGATTTCTTTAATTGTAACATGTCCAACAGCTCTGGGTTTGACATGGCCTTGTATGTTAAGCAGAGGTCACCTCTGAGTAGACGATATGTGACAGAGTATAAAAGGAATGGCACTAAATTTACTGATCCCAAGGATATTGCCAATATCCTGGCAGATCGATTCAGTGCAAACTTCACCCCCCCCCTCACCCCCTAAAGGGCCCATCTCAATACCGAAAGATTACCGAAAGATGGTCAGCATAGGGCATCTGCTTTGGGCCTGTAATTCTTTTAGTGAGGTATTTCTGTGGCCTTTCCAGTTGTTGCAGATGTCTAGAGAGGTATATACCAAACAGAGCATTGTATTCTATAATGGGTCTAATGAGGGATGAGTACAGTGGGACAATGACCTCCTTTTTTCTGGATGTAGCTGTGCACCACTCAGTGGGCACAAAGCCGAGGTGAGGCTATGATTAAACATGACACTTAAGTGAGGTGCCAGTTCATTTTGTAGTTCATGTAGTACACAGCCTGGGATGTTGTCTGCTCCTATGGATGCTGTATTCTTAGATTTGGAGAGTGCGTTTTTTACCTGTGCGGCCATTATTACCGGAATTTGGTAATCTTTCGGTATTGAGATGGGCCGTTTCGGGGGTGAGGGGGGGATGAAGTTTGCACTGAATCGATCTGCCAGGATATTGGCAATATCCTTGGGATCAGTAAATTTAGTGCCATTCTGCTGTAGCTCAGAGCAGATCTGAACATTGCCATTTAGATTCTTGACATACTTATAGAATGCCTTGTGGTTGTCCTTGGAATCTTTGGCAATTTTATTTTCGTAACTAGGTTTGGAGGATTTTATGAGGGATCTCAGTTTCTTACTGTGGCTGGTAAGGAAGTGTTTTGCATCCTGGGATTTTCCTCTTTTCTGCAACAGTTTCTTCCTTTTGTTGTAAAGTTTGTTTATGGCAAGGGACCAGATTGGCTTCCTTTTTTTGGAGGAGAGTGTCTTGGTTCTATTGGGGATGGCACGATTCATGCACGAGTGGATGTGCTCGTACAGTGCCTTAGTGTAGGAGTCATCAGTCAAACTTTCAGTTCCTGTCTGCATGGGTGTTATGAAATTTGTCAATTCTGACTTAAGCAGCATGAAGCTGGCTTTGGAGAAGTTTTTTATGGAGGTTTCCTTACTGGGGGGTGGGGGTGGGATGTGGATGTCAAGGGTGATTAGCTTATGGTCAGACCTGACCAACGAGGGGGTGACCATAGGTGTGGAGCATTGATTTCCCATGTTGGTAATGACCAGGTCTAGGATATTGGAGCCCCTGGTGGGACTCAGGATTATTTGATCCAGGGCATTGGAATTTATGAATTCCAAGAACCATTGGGCAAAGGTGTTGGTACACAAGTAGTTTTCCCAGTTAATGGCAGGGTAGTTGAAATCATGCGGTATTAGGGTGTATGGTTGTATCGTAATATTTTCCAGTATGTCTAGAAAGGTGTAGTGAGAATCTTGGGGCATGGTGGGGGATCTGTAGCAAGCTACAATTTGGATTGCAGTTTTACCTAGTGTTAGTTGCACCTGGAGAATTTCAGACGCATTGTGTTGGGCAACTAGCCTGGTGTTGTGAATATCCTTGGTGAATATGGACACTCCACCACCTTTAGTGTTTTGGTCCTGGTTTGGTGGCTGAAAAGTGTGGTAAGAGTTGTAGCCTGGTATTGCAGGGATGCTCTCTGGAGCCTTGAACCAGGTCTCAGTTACTGCGCAGATATCGATGTTCTCCATTTTTAGGAGTGCCTCGAGAGAGTGCATTTTGAGGTTTAGACTTCTAGCATTGAGTAACATTACCTTCAGATTTTACATGCTTGTACCTGTTACGGTGGTGGTTTTGTCCTTTGAACTTTGCCTAAAAAAAACACTATAGGGGTGGCAAGAGCCTTAGCCAGTAACCTGAATCTCAGGGGTGACAGGTGCAGACCATCTCTAGCAAAGCATTGTGGTCTGTCAATTATGTCTGTCAAGATTTTCCCTGAATAGCTGTGAAGGTTATATGTTAGAATGATGAACGTTATCTATCTACATGCCATTTTTCAGAACAGTTAAATTGCTGCTGATTTTGCCCCACAGGTAAAACAAAAGATAGATAACTTTCATCATTGTAACACATAACCTTCAGCATACTTCTCAACTGTCCTAGCACTAGGTATTTTGCGGCAGTAGTAACTCTCATGCTTTGTCTGTTCTGCAGCCAGCATGACAGCACTAGGTAGTTTGCGGCAGTAGTAACTCTCATGCTTTGTCTGTTCTGCAGCCAACATGACAGCACTAGGTAGTTTGCGGCAGTAGTAACTCTCATGCTCTTGTCTGTTCTGCAGCCAGCATGACAGCACTAGGTATTTTGCGGCAGTAGTAACTCTCATGCTTTGTCTGTTCTGCAGCCAACATGACAGCACTAGGTATTTTGCGGCAGTAGTAACTCTCATGCTTTGTCTGTTCTGCAGCCAGCATGACAGCACTAGGTATTTTGCGGCAGTAGTAACTCTCATGCTCTTGTCTGTTCTGCAGCCAACATGACAGCACTAGGTAGTTTGCAGCAGTAGTAACTCTCATGCTCTTGTCTGTTCTGCAGCCAACATGACAGCACTAGGTAGTTTGCGGCAGTAGTAACTCTCATGCTTTGTCTGTTCTGCAGCCAACATGACAGCACTAGGTAGTTTGCGGCAGTAGTAACTCTCTTGCTCTTGTCTGTTCTGCAGCCAACATGACAGCACTAGGTAGTTTGCAGCAGTAGTAACTCTCATGCTTTGTCTGTTCTGCAGCCAACATGACAGCACTAGGTATTTTGCGGCAGTAGTAACTCTCATGCTTTGTCTGTTCTGCAGCCAACATGACAGCACTAGGTATTTTGTGGCAGTAGTAACTCTCTTGCTCTTGTCTGTTCTGCAGCCAACATGACAGCACTAGGTAGTTTGCGGCAGTAGTAACTCTCATGCTTTGTCTGTTCTGCAGCCAACATGACAGCACTAGGTAGTTTGCGGCAGTAGTAACTCTCTTGCTCTTGTCTGTTCTGCAGCCAACATGACAGCACTAGGTAGTTTGCAGCAGTAGTAACTCTCATGCTTTGTCTGTTCTGCAGCCAACATGACAGCACTAGGTATTTTGCGACAGTAGTAACTCTCATGCTTTGTCTGTTCTGCAGCCAACATGACAGCACTAGGTAGTTTGCGGCAGTAGTAACTCTCATGCTTTGTCTGTTCTGCAGCCAACATGACAGCACTAGGTATTTTGTGGCAGTAGTAACTCTCTTGCTCTTGTCTGTTCTGCAGCCAACATGACAGCACTAGGTAGTTTGCGGCAGTAGTAACTCTCATGCTCTTTTCAGTTCTGCAGCCAACATGACAGCACTAGGTAGTTTGTGGCAGTAGTAACTCTCATGCTCTTTTCAGTTCTGCAGCCAACATGACAGCACTAGGTAGTTTGCGGCAGTAGTAACTCTCTTGCTTTTGTCTGTTCTGCAGCCAACATGACAGCACTAGGTATTTTGTGGCAGTAGTAACTCTCATGCTCTTTTCAGTTCTGCAGCCAACATGACAGCACTAGGTAGTTTGCGGCAGTAGTAATTCTCATGCTTTCTGAAATGTCTTTATTGCTACCTCACAATGGCTCAGTGTGTGACAGATGTATACATAATTTGGAACCTACCTTCTCATCTCAGAATATGTTCAGTGAGCACAACATATATTACATACAGCACAGAGCACTTCCACTAAACTGATTTATGCTGAAGCTGTTAAAACAACACTGTTTAAGTCTTCCAGGCTGAAGACAAAGAAACCTCACATATTATTTCATACAGCAACATACCTGCCTTCACCCTTCACACTGACAGTCAGTTCACATACCTCTAAGAATCAAAAGGGTGCAGACTCCAAGCCATTATGGCCCACTGAGACTGCATCAAACTACAGTAATGTTTAGTAATATATGACTCTGTTGTCAGGCATGCAGACACCACCCACACCAGGCTGGATAACAATATGGTGATAATTATCTGTCTTTCTGGAGCCAGGATCTGGGATGTAACAAGGGCTGTTAGATCCCTCCATCCTAACATATGATTATGACCTGATTGTATCCACCTGGAGAGTAAATGACCTTAGGCACTTTAGTCAAGTAGAAATACAGAAGGATCTGATTTAGCTTGCTATCCATGTGTGTGAGTAAGGAAAGATACCAGTCTTTACTGATATTGCCATCGCCCAGAAAGATGCCAAGATTATAAGACAAGATTATTGGCTGTGTAGCTCATTCTACTGGAATCCAGTATGTGTAAGCTTGGAATGAGATGGCTGATAGGACTTCCTGCTTTGACATGGATGGTCTGCATCTCTCTTACCAAGCCTTTCATATTCTGACTAAAGCCTTTGCTGCCTCCATAGTGCCTTTGGTAGGCAGAGTCCATCTGATGGACATTATAACCTAGTAAATTCTATTTGGGAATACATTAAATTGGTTCTACTTAGTGCCATGAGTCTTAACAAAAATGCCTGACCTTAAGGCTATCCTGCAAATAAAACACATTCATGAATGTGCAGTTACAGAAATGTGGTTTCAGAGTGAGTTGCTATGTATAATTAGCAGGAGGGTGGTGGTGGCAGAAAAATGTTTATACTTTTTAGCTCAGTTTCAATATTTCAGTGTTGTGGGTTCAATGTTTTGAATCTTGACTGTTTGTGTATCTGGCCTTCTGATATAGACCTCATCACCTCACAAAAGATTCCTCAGGATACCACTTTTTAACTTCTTGATGCAAAAATCATCATAAACAAGAATAATAGTAAACCCTCTATGTCCCCTTCTGAGCATAAAAGCTATCTTAACACATTAGCTGAAATCTCAATTAAACCCCTTACATTTCTACTGGGAAACTTCAAATAGCCATCAATATACTGGCTGCTCTACACTGCCAATGGTCAATATGCCCAATGCTTCCTTGATGTTATAAATGCTAACTCTCTTTTACAAATAGTTAACATCCTATTAGGGGCCCAATGTCTTTGATCTTACCCTCACAAACATAGCCACTTCCTGCACCCTTCCATATGCATATCCTGCCGTGTTAAATCAGACCATCAACTGGTGACCTTTTCCTTAAAGTTGATGGTGCTTTTGTATTTAGGGACTTCTCAAAAGCAAACCTTTTTCAGTTACTTTGATCTAAATAAATTATGTTTGAATCCTTTTCCAGTGGATCCCACTGCTAAAGTTGCTGCCACCTTTGTGTCTGAGTTTGGCTTCCCACTGAAATAGTTGTATAAATAAGGCAGTCTCTGTCTGCACTGCACCAAATCTGCACCAAATGTGAGAAACTTAAAAACAAATCCCTGTGGTGGAACACTGGCAGGAAAAAAACAATATATAACAACAGAAGCACATTACTTAATGATTATAAGAGGTCTTATTCTACCTACCATAAAAACACACTTAAGCAACCTAATAAAGAGCTTAAGGGAACCATTAGGAACCTCAAAGCTGAGTATTAAGTTAAAATAGCTACTAAAACCAAAAATAACTAGAAATAATTTTTTCACTATTTCAGGTAGTTAAGAACTGACACCCGACAATGGCTGGAGCTAGTCCACATTAATACTGCCGCACTCTAACCAAAAGTAAAAAGATAAGGTCCCGGATAACACATTTAATGTAAATTTTACTTCACCCACCATTAAAGCCAGATTCTACAATCTCAGGTACCTGCTTTAATTACTGTGGAACAAGTTCTGTCAACCCTTTCAAAAGTTAAGAGCACCTCATCCACGAACCCTGATAATATACCAGTTTACCTGATTATTAGTACCAAACATTGCCTATCTAAACCAGTACTTAAGCATTTTAATCTAAGGCTCGCCACTGGTTACATTTCTGCTGCTTGGAAAATAGCCATTGTAAGGCCGTTAAACAAGAGTGGCCAAACTACAGACCTTGGTAACTATAGCTAGCCTCCTATCTAAAGCTATGGAGTGTATTATTTCAGACCACATTAATCTGGATATTGAAAAGCTCTTAACCCTTGCCCCTCTTCAATTCAATTTTGTCAAAGGAAAGGCATGCCTCTTTAACCTTATTGTTAAATTTCTTTTAAAAAGTAAAATTGGTCATGCAGTACATTCAGCATAAATGGACCTGGCCAAGGCTTTTGGTACCATTCCTCATGCAGGCATTATTGATAGATTTCTACATCTGAATATAAATCTGTATTTTGTGAGATAGATTGCTAATTGGTTGTATGATGGAACCCATGTGGTTAGAGTTACAGGTGACACTTCAGAAAACAAAAAAATAAAATAAAATAAGTTACCAGTGGTGTATCACAGGGCTCAGTGTTGGGCTCTCTCTTATTTGGTATGTATTTTTCAGACCTCCAGAAAAACTCTACTGGCCTGTGGTTTTCTAATTCTGCAAATGACTGTAAATTGTGTGTTGTTATTTGATCTTCCACTGACTCACAACTGGTGCAAGAACGATGGACTCAAATTAATTGTGAAGAATGTAGCATAGTTCATTTTGGTAAACATACCATATAGGTAACCTAACCTTCAATTAGATAGTGTTGTAAGGGATTTAGGCACTCTCATTGATAAGTCCTTGTCTTTTGACCATTATGTCACTGCAGAAGGTCAAAAACTCTTCTGTCTGGCTCATCCAGTTTCCAAAGACGTCTCCACTAGGTCTAAAGAAGTCTTAATTCCCCTTTACTCATATCTCATCAGAGCCGTTATTGAACATGGTGTACCTTTTGGCATGTATTTATCTAAATATATTACTCAACGTGAGAGACCTCATAGAGTCATAACTAAAAATATCAGTGGCCCCAAAAATCTTCGTTATCAGTCTCTCTGTTTGAATCACTCTTAGCCAGCCATGTGTATCATCCCCAACAAACCCTTGGCATTCATATATTTAGTCTGCATGGCAACCACCCGCCGCCTATATACCCCATGGTCCATATTACTTTAGGCAGATCAGCTGACAACCTTTCTGTGCAAAGTTGTTATTTAATAAGGAAGTAATACTCTGGGTGCAAGTATTTTCATTCATTGCAATTCCTTCAATAAATCAGTTATCTGCCGGCTGTTCTATCCTTTCAAGCAAACTGTCAAATGGAACAGATGAAAGCAAGAGGTTTCTGTCAGCTGTAACAATGCATATACATATATATATATATATATATATATATATATATATATATATATATATATATATATATACATAGATATATAGATATATATATATATATATATATATATATATAGAGAGAGAGAGAGAAAGAGAGAGCGAGAGAGAGAGAAAGAGAGAGCACGAGAGACAGAGATTATATAAATATATATGGCTGTACATACCGATATCTATGTGCGTGTGTGTGTGTGTGTGTGTGTGTGTGTGTATGTGTATATAACTATATATATATATATATATAAATATATATATATATATATATATATATATATACATACACACACACACACACACACACACACACACACACACGCACATACACATGCAATAAGAATAGGATGGCCCTAAAGCCAGAACTGTAGGGGTTAAATTTTCCTTAGCCAAGCCTAAATATGCTATAGTTGTTCTAGTTGCTCCAGTTTCAACCTTAAAGCCCATTGCTGCTTGTCAGTTCCTAGTGAGAGCTGTTGTGTCTGTGCACTTTAAGCTTCTTATGACAAAATCACAGTCTAAATAGGGTAAAAGGAAGATCTTCATGCCATTCATTTCCATTCAGAAATATTTATTAAAGTTGCTCAATAAAACAGCAGATGAACACTGTGGCATGGAGCAACTAGAACAACTATAGCATGTTTAGGCTTGATTAAGGCACATATAACCCCTACATCTCTGGCTTTAGAGTCATCCTGTTCCTATTTTTTACTTCTAGCTTAGCAGCAACTTCCCACGGCAATGCTAGACATGTTACTTGTTATATTTTACCTAACAGGAGGGTAAATCTGTTTTTTTAATTTTTTTTCACAAACTCACATACACACAAATGCATAAAAATTAGCCTTCTAGCCTGGTCTTCCAAGTTTCTTAATCTTGCGGTAGATCGATCTTACCTTCATTACCATATGACTATTATTATATAAACTTGGCCACTACCATCTTCCTGTTCTTCAAAAAGCAGACCTGCTACTCCTCACTATCATCTATAAATCTATCAGTTTCCGTGACTGTCCAGAAGTTTCATCATAGCTCAGTATCTTGTCCACGGCCTACAATCCTCGCTCACATGCTGACAGTATCCTCACTTTATTCCCATCTCCAAATTCACTAACATCTTCAAGACATGCATCCTCTATACTCGGTTCAAAGCTTTGGGATAAAACCGCCCATCAGCTGTACACTCCGGTCTTCATTTCATCAGTTAAGAAACCCCTTCTTGCTCACCTCACTAACAGTAAAAATGCTCCACTTCCAATACTCTGTTGTTGCTCTGCCAGCCTAAACTGATCTCCTCCAACCTATTCACCTATGAGCAACTCAAGCTGTTGAAGGAAGAAACTCCCCTTTCTTACCTCATTTCCCTTTTCAGAGTATGTGCTCCCTCCTCTCACCTCCATTTTTCTTCCAGTCTACTGATACCTACCTTGTTACTACTAAGCCCTACCTCCACCTTAATCTTTACTATCAGAACTCATTTTACAGCTTACATCCTTGTATAATTGTGTTGCTCCAGCAATGCCTCTACTCATTCAGTTCTACACCTCTACTGTCTCATGCTCGGTGTCTATCATGGTTGTCAGGCGCACGTTATCCTATTCATTTTTAGTGTTACGTGCATATTATCATGCTTACCCAAGGCTTGTCTAAAATGAATCAAATCTGTGATCAGTCCACCACCTCTGCCAATCAACTTCAATAAATAAGCAACTAAATAAATAAGTGCAGTAAAGAGAAAAGAAAGGATGATTGGTAAAAAAAAAATGGGTTGATTTTTCATCATTTGAAGTTATGGCAAGATAATTAAATATGACTGCCTTTGTACTGTTATAATCAAGAGATGGTAAGAAGGCCAAGTTAATGTTATATAAAATGACAATTGCAAATCCATCTATTCTAATACTGTAATTTTACGTCTTTGGTGATCATAATGTATTTGGTAAGTTTTTCGACATTGACTAGCAAAGAGTTGCATGCATCTGGAATATAATGACTAAACAGGTCTTTATAGGCAAGCTGAGATCCCTACAGGGCTATTGTCAGTTTAGATTTCATAAAGGGATATATGACTAGATGAGTAAAGCACTTTAGGCAATCCATGTGCATCCTGTGCTGCAGCCTGCAGATGAGGTCATCCTACATTTTTAATGCAGGTACAATGATGGGCTCTGTCTGACTCATTAGTAATGAATCTAAATTTCTCTCTCATATAGCATCCTTCTAATTACTGTACAGTCCTTTGCTGAAACTGTTGAATATACTGTAAAAAGTTATGGGAAGACCTTTGCTGAGAGTTGTGAATATACTGTAAAATGTGATAGCATAGGTACAAATACAGTAGCTGCATTCCATCTGAATTCCAGATTTAGGAAAGCTTTTATTATGCAGAGCTTGCCAAACATAGGAACTTTTTGAATGGTGTCAGTAACATGAATGTCAGATTTTAATGGATTGTCTGGCAGAATCCCAAGCTATTGTTATTGTCTGGGCAGTTTCTAAAATTGCACTGTTAATGGAAGAAATGCTAATGTTTGAGCTGCTATTTTCTGATTACCATTTAGGAAGGAAAGTATGGCTTTAAACTTACTAGGATTTAATACTAAACTGGATGTCATTAGGCATTTGTCCAGGTTAACAAACGTGTAATGCAGACTATGTTATATCGATGCAGTGCATTTAGTATGACCAGTAATTATAGTGTCATCAGCATATTATATGACTTTAGTTTGAAACACTGCATTCACATGTCATAGGGCCCTACCAAGGTCCCTCAACAAACTGTACCATGTCATGCGCACTACCAGTATTCCTTGAGAAAATGCTCCACTAGTAGCAGTAACTTTGAAAGTAACATGCTAGAAACAACCATGAA